>NC_042616.1:601317254-601462100 GCF_901001135.1 Rhinatrema bivittatum
ATTAATAGAGTGTTGCTCCAGCATAAACTTGTCAAGATGGAAAAAAGTATCTCCAAGCACAAAAATGGTAAACTGGGTTTCAAAAAACTTCAAAACCCAACTGTAATCCAGCTCCCCAAAATCCCCAAGTCACTTGAGTTCTCTTCTCAAAAGCCTCAAGACATCTTTTCACCCTTGCTGTCCTGACTGATTGGGCAAAAAGATCTTTGAACCCATCTTTTCGAATACTGGGCTGATATCCTTCCCTCTGGACTGATCAGCCTTACCAAAAATTCTCTTTACTTTCCTTTATATCTCCCAAACATTTGCTTGAGATCCACGGGGAATCCCTTGCTCTCCTTTCCTCCAAGATACTTTCTCCCAACCACTTGCTTGAAATCCTGGAGGAATCTCTAGCTCTTCTCATCTCCTGTATCGCCTTCCTCTGAAAAATGAGAATGCACGCTAGAACATTTATATCCTACACAAGTCTCCCCCAAAAAGATGGGGTTATAGCAATGGGAGGAAACTTGAATATCAAAAACCCCTCCTAGTACCCATTGCTGGAAAATATACATGAGAGCCAATGTTTACTGGCTAGCAAAGCCCTGTCACGTTTATTTTTGCTTTTTATTATTTCTGTTTTTATTGTTTTAAGTTTGTATTTTTTTTAATGTTCACCACTTTGGGCATTCTTTTGAATCAGGAATGCAGTTTACAAAGTCTTTCAAATAACTTCCAAGTGACCTGCATTGGACACTGCCAGACAGCATGCTGGATTCGATGCATTATGGATGTGATCCAACATGGTACTCCCTATATGTTTACTTTCATGTACTTGCCAATCTTTTTCCCATCTCCATGCCTTTTCCTCTTTTAGGACCAGATATATTACTGGAAATCTTTTCCCACCATTTTGGCAGAACCAAGGCTCTACACTCTTGGAAGTAATCAGCAGACACAGAACAGATAGGCTATCAATGACATAAAGAACATTATAAAATGAATATGGCTTTAAAGAAAAGGCTCTAGGGAGTTGTAGTCTTTACTGGTGATTGGAGTATGCTCAGTTGAGAGCAGACCAGGGATAAAGTACAGTTAGCCTGACAGGGAAGCAGAGGGAGCAAAAAAGATGAAAATGAAAGAGTGACAACAAGTGATGTCACTCTATCTGGGAGACAGAGTTCTAAAAGGACAGAAGCCATGGAGACAGATGTCATTTAAGCAGAAAAGGAAGTCACTTGGAAAAGTTGGAAAGGGGCAGACATTGAACAAAGGGTCAAGGAGCCTTCAGACAGTCCTGAGAGGGGCAGATATGTGCCAGGGAGGAAGAACAGCTACAGATGCTGGGGCAAGTCAGACTAATAAGCATAGAACTACCACTCCAGGTGGCATAGTCCTGTGGGGAGCCTGACGAGCCTGTGGCATAAAGTCTAACTTACAGGCTGATGTAATAAGATGTGCATTAAAAATGTGGGAAATGTTTTAAGCACTGATTTTTAAATTAATGCACTAAAAAAGTGAACTTTCAATGTAATAAGAAACTGATATGCACAGCACCCGGGAGATAAAAAATTGGTGCTAGAAAAGTGTAGTGAAACTGTAATAAAGCTAAAAAGTGTGCTGAAATGTTAGCTATCTTTCTAATTTATTACTGTTTTTACTGCCATTCTAACTTTAGTAGTTCATGGTTAAAGTTTAACTCTGAACTCTAACCATTTCATTACAAAATAATTAGAGGCTCACTGGTCCAGGAGGGCCTAATACCCACATCTGCATTAACTAGGGATGTGCAGTCATTGCTCCATTAGTAGCATTCATTTCGGCAGTACGCGCATATCTCACAATTGGATAGTAGGTGCGCAAAGCTAATGGTATGCACATAGGTAGGCGGCTACCCACATACGTGTATACCATCAGTTTTGCGCACCTGCTACCAGTTTGAGATATGCGCGTACTGCCGAAATGAATGGAACAATGAATGTACATCCCTAGCAATAACATGCATTAACACAGACATTAATGCTAATGTCAATTAGTACATAAGCCCTATGTCCTCTATTATAAATTATATGATGGATTTGCTTACTTTGAACCATGCTCAGTCAGCCAGAGTAATCCAACTCTATTTTATGGAATGCCACAGATATTTTCATTTATGTATTTTCTCAGTTATTTTTTTTTGTAATATTGTTATTTCTGTGAGTACACAAACAAGAAACATAACTTTTGCCCAGCATATTCAGGTAATACAACATACAATGGTACAAGTAGCTAAGTATAACAATTTTTTTAACCCCTTGAAACTCAGCCGCTCTGGCATTCATACTCACTACACTCTGCCACACATTCGTACCACTCCCATACTATAACTTTGAAGGAAACATTTCCCTGAAATCATTACAAGAGCTCCTTCATTTGATTCCACAAATTAAAGTAAGCTTTCTGTTTCATTAATGCTTCATGACCTTGCAGTTCTCTTTGTCTGAATAATTCTAGTACTGCCTAAGCCTGCATTTCAGCTATCCATGCCTGATATGATGGTAATTTGTCAGTATTCCAGCAGGATAAAATAATATTTTTAGCAAACTTGAGAGCCACACCTATAAATTTGGTACTAACTGCAGGTAGTTGGAAATCTCTATCAAACTGCACAAATAAATCTGTAACCCCATCCACGGATGCAGATTGCAACCCAATGAGGCCATGAACTTATTTGTTGTACTTATGGGGGCAGGAACCTTCCCAGGCTAGCTTGGCAGAGTCTCTTGATTTCAGAGCCTGGATCCTTGGTTGAGTGTGTGTGTGTGTGTGTGTGTGTGGGGGGGGGGGGGGGGGGGGGGGGGGGGGGGGTGAATGTGACTCCCAAGGCCCCGGGTACTAAGGGAGCCTCTAGTGTTCCTTGTTATGATCACTGGAGAAGGGTAAGTGTCTGTCCCGGTGTGTGCTGCAGATGCCAAATAAAGTCAATGGAGTCACTTTGTTAATGTCCAAATAAATCTTTATTGTCACAGTTAAGTGACATTGGCACAATACTGATCCAGAGCACCACAGAATGTTCTTTTTATAACTCTTCCCTCAACCTGTGCAGGAATATTGTCTGCCAGAGCCAGGGGAATTTCTACCCTCCAGGGCTTGGAAAAATAGAGTCCCCAGGTAGCAAGGGTGTCCTTTAACTGGGCAGAAACACCCCTGTAACTGGCAAAGATACAATGTGTCAGTCTCTGCGCAGAGAGATAAACTCTCTCTCTCTCTCCCCCCAGGGGTCTGAAGAATCAATGGATGGGTGTCCCCTTTTGAATGGTAGGCTTTGCCTTTACTCACTGTGCTCTAATGCAGAACTTAGTTCTCCCTTTGGATCCCTGATGGGAAGGATCCCCTGAAGCAGGGGTTTCGGTGCTCCTCTCAGGCAGGAAGGGCAGTCCAAAACTTCCTCCTGGATGTTGAACTTAATCTTTACACAACTGAGAGTAACACCGGGTTGAGTCCTTAGAGCAGGTCACTGTCACCCCCTTCCTCACTGAGGTTATCGGGGGCAGGTCTTCCCTAACCTGCCCAGGTCCCAGACCCAGGTTTCCCCGTTCCCTGACCCCAGGAGCTGAACAGGCTCCAGCAAAGCCCCTGCCAATTAAAAGCTTAAATTCCAAAAAATGCACTCAGAAGGATAACGCCTACCGGACAGGTTGTGTACTGGCTGGGCTGAAACCCTCCTGACTCTAGTCAAGACCAACAAACAGGGCTTGTTTAGCTCCTCTGGCTGGGCCTGAAAAATAACAAAAAGCTTAATTAACTCTCTCTACCTCTGATTTCAGTTCTAAACTCAAAAGACTGGCTCTCTAGGCAATAGCCAAAGCCCTGCTTTTAAAAGTTCACAAGAGGGATGGTCATTCCAGACCCTGCACAAGGAGGGGCTGTATTTGAATGAATTGTACCCTGTTTGAATCCTGCAGTAGGGCTAGCTGACACTTGACACCTAAGCCTTAATGATAACAGAACAAAGGGTCTGTTACACTCTCTTCCCACTTAATCAAATCTGGACAAGAGGCAGAGACTCTTGTCCAGATTTCACAAGTGTGTGCATAATTAAACAACCTTCACATCTTATTGTATTGCAATTACCTTAAAACAAATACACATTTTTTCCACAAAACCTTTATCCAACAAGGAACATGAAACTGCTGGGGGGGGGAAGCAATAGCAGCCTATCTACATGGGCTGGGCTGAAACCCAAGCAGGCTCTACACCTGGTTTATGTGCTAATATACTAACCATGCAGACTTCATCCTGTAAATTGAAAAGTTAAAATGAATATTTACCAGATTAGAGTGAATTATAATGACATGGATTGTGAATAAAATGAGAAGCTTAGGAATGAGTGCCGAGGTGGTGGCCTGGATTGCAAACTGGTTGACGGACAGAAGACAATGTGTGATGGTAAATGGAACTTACTCTGAAGAGAGAGCGATTTTAAGCGGAGTGCCGCAAGGATCGGTGTTGGTTTTTGTGAGTGACATTGCTGACGGGATAGAAGGTAAGGTTTGTCTTTTTGCGGATGACACTAAGATCTGCAACAGAGTGGACACGCTGGAAGGAGTGGAGAGAATGAGACGGGATTTAAGGAAGCTGGAAGAGTGGTCGAAGATATGGCAGCTGAGATTCAATGCCAAGAAGTGCAAAGTCATGCATATGGGGTGTGGAAATCTGAAAGAACCGTATTTGATGGGGGGTGAAGGGTTGATGTGCAAGGAGCAGGAGAGAGACCTTGGGGTGATAGTGTCTAACGATCTAAAGTCGGCGAAACAATGTGACAAGGCAATAGCTAAAGCCAGAAGAATGCTGGGCTGCATAGAGAGAGGAATATCTAGTAAGAGAAAGGAAGTGATGATCCCCTTGTACAGGGCCTTGGTGAGGCCTCACCTGGAGTACTGTGTTCAGTTCTGGAGACCGCATCTCCAAATGGTGCAGTATTCCCTGTAGCATTGCGGTGCTCTGGCAAACAGGTTAACCAGGTATTGCTATAACGACGCTTTCTCAGGCCATGCAGGCACTAATGGCCATGTTCCACTCAATCACTCCCTTGCATCTGACCATCAATCTGCTGTGGGGGCCTCCAGAGGACCTGGAGCTGTAGGACCAGGTTTCCAAAGTCCAACCTCTTCCATGGCCCGAATCCAAGGGCCGCAATGTTGGCAGGCTTCGGCAGGCCCCTCGTGGTTATGTATCTGTAGAAGGCCTCCTGAGGGCAGGTCTACCTCAATCAGGTTTCTTCTTTCTCCTTTCTTCCTCTTCCTCTGCCTCCCTTCTTGAGCACATTCTCATTCGAAGTAGCATGTTACTGGTTTTTGTGCTCGCTGCTACTTCTCCTGCTGCATCGCCACCCACTTCTGGCCAGACCGTACCTCGTGCTGCGTGATCGATGTGATGATATCATTCTTGCATCTCGGTGCTGACCTGGTTGTTGATGTCAGATGGTGACGCATGTCTCGCTTCCCTCCTTGCGCTAGGCATGCTTTGGTTTGGTGCAGGCGATTTCGGCGGGAACGGTTTTGGTGCGAACAATGGCTGTCTTGGTGAAGGTCGCAGTTTTTCTTTATAACACTCGACGATTAGCAGTTGCAACATGGTGCCCACCCCACACTCATTCAAGCCCCACGTTCTTGGGTGCCATTTTATGTGACCCCCCCCCCCCCATCCCCGGTTGTAGATTGCAACCCGATGAGGCCATAAACTTATTTGTTGTACATTTGGGTGCAGGAACCTTCCCAGGCTAGCTTGGCAGAGTCTCTTGATTTCAGGGACTGGATCCTTGGTCAAGTGTGGCAGGGGAGATGTCTCCCAAGGCCCCAAATGCTAAAGGTGGCTCTATGTGTCCCTTGTTAGGGTCCCTGAGGAGGGATAAGTCTGTGTCCCAGCCTGTGCTGCAGGTTCCAAATAAAGTCAATGGATCCACTTTGTTAGTGTCCAAATAAATCTTTACTGTAGCAAATAAGTGAAATTGGCACAATACTGATCCAGAGCACCACAGAATGTTCTTTTTACAACTCCTCCCTCAATCCGTGCAGGAATATCAGCTGCCAGAGCCAGGGGAATTTCTACCCTCCAGGGCTTGGAAAAATAGTCTCAGGTGGACAGGGTGTCCTTTAGCTAGGCAGGAACACCCCTGCAACTGGCAAAGATACAATGTGTAAGTCTCTCCACAGAGAGATAAACTCTCTCTCTCTCTCCCCAGGGCTCTGAAGAATCTCCGGATGAATGGTAGGCTTTGCCTTTACTCACTGTTAGATGATTAAAAACCTTTTTGCTCTAACACAGTCCTTAGTTCTCTCTTCTGATCCCTGATGGGAGGGTTCCCCTGGAGCAGGGCCTTCGGTGTTTCTCTCAGACAGGAAGGGCAGTCCCAAACTTCCTCTTATAAGAACATAAGAACATAAGAAATTGCCATCCTGGGTCAGACCAAGGGTCCATCAAGCCCAGCATCCTCTTTCCAACAGTGGCCAATCCAGGCCATAAGAACCTGGCAAGTACCCAAAAACTAAGTCTACCCCATGTTACTTGGATGTTGAAATTAATCTTTACACAACTGAGAATAAGACCGGGGTGACTCCTTACAGCAGGCCACTGTAACCTCCTTTCTCACTGAGGCTATCGGCGGCAGGTCTTCCCTAATCAGTCCAGGCCCAGACCCAGGGTTTCCCGTTCCCTGGGCCCAGGAGCTAAACAGGTTCTAGCAAGGCCCCTACCACTTAAAAGCTTAAATTCCAAAAAATGCACTCAGAGGGATATCTCCCACCAGACATGTTGTGTTCTGGCTGGGCAGAAACCTTCCCAATCTTGGTCAGTGCCTCCAAACAGAGCTTGCTTAGCTCCTCTGGTTGGGCCTGGAAAATAACAAAAAGCTTAACTCTCTTTACCTCTGAACTCTGTTCTAAACTCAAAGGTCTGCCTCTCTAGCAGTAACCAAAGCCCTGCTTTTAAGAGCTCACTAGAGACCCCGCAGAAAGTGGGGGCTATATTTGAATGAATCCTCTCCCAATTCCTAGTTAACTGACACTTGACACCCAGGCCTTAATGTTAACAGAACAAACAGAACAAAGGGTCTGTTACAAATCATTTACATTCCATGAAATTTCTCTATTGAGCAATTGTTCTAATTTAACATATTTTTGACTATAATAGCCCTGCAGTCTGTAGCAGTTTGTAAACATGTGACACAAGCTACCATATTGATTGTTATATTTCAGTCACAATTTGGTATTCCATAATTGTATTAGGGCACATTTTTTCTTCATTAGATGTACCCTGTGAATAACTTTAATTTATATCTAACTAACTTGTCCACTAACTTGTCCAAATGATTGACATCATGATTTTGAATTACGTGCTGCTACTTATTTTATTAAATGTTGGTACCATTTCTATACATGTCTCGTCCTCTTCCATAAAGGTACGAATAGACAGGTCATCCCTACTACAAGACAGACAACAATGCATTGCCTGAAATATGCAAATAGACTAGGCAGATTCCATTCTTCCCATAGTTGTTGAAAAGTAAACAGTGCTTTAATTCTAGAATCTATAGGTTGACCCAGACAATATAAGCCTTGTCTTTTCCAGAGTTGAAAAATATTATAATCCATCCTTCCTGGAAATTCAGGATTACCTACCAAAAACAAGAATAGTGAAACCTTTCTGTTATAATGTTGAAGATCTCCCCACCCCTGTGCCATGCTTTTCTAAATTCTGGTAACCAAAATCCCTAGTAACCCCACATTGGAAACAAAGCCTGAAGGAAATATAAAACATTAATTGGATGATATGACCTAGCCATTTCTGTTAACAAGTGCTCCAAATTAAAGTTATTATGCAAAGAAATCCAATCTTGTATATAACAACAATATATAAGAACATAAGAACATGCCATACTGGGTCAGACCAAGGGTCCATCAAGCCCAGCATCCTGTTTCCAACAGTGGCCAATCCAGGCCATAAGAACCTGGCAAATACCCCAAAACTAAGCCTATTCCATGTTACCATTGCTAATGGCAGTGGCTATTCTCTAAGTGAACTTAATAGCAGGTAATGGACTTTTCCTCCAAGAACTTATCCAATCCTTTTTTAAACACAGCTATATTAACTGCACTAACCTCATCCTCTGGCAACAAATTCCAGAGTTTAATTGTGCGTTGAGTAAAAAATAACTTTCTCCGATTAGTTTTAAATGTGCCACATGCTAACTTCATGGAGTGCCCCCTAGTCTTTCTATTATCCGAAAGAGTAAATAACCGATTCACATCTACCTGTTCTAGACCTCTCATGATTTTAAACATCTCTATCATATCCCCCCTCAGCCGTCTCTTCTCCAAGCTGAAAAGTCCTAACCTCTTTAGTCTTTCCTCATAGGAGATCTGTTCCATTCCCCTTATCATTTTGGTAGCCCTTCTCTGTACCTTCTCCATCGCAATTATATCTTTTTTGAGATGCGGCGACCAGAATTGTACACAGTATTCAAGGTGCGGTCTCACCATGGAGCGATACAGAGGCATTATGATATTTTCTGTTTTATTCACCATGCCCTTTCTAATAATTCCCAACATTCTGTTTGCTTTTTTGACTGCCGCAGCACACTGAACCGACGATTTCAATGTGTTATCCACTATGACGCCTAGATCTCTTTCTTGGGTTGTAGCACCTAATATGGAACCCAACATTGTGTAATTATAGCATGGGTTATTTTTCCCTATATGCATCACCTTGCACTTATCCACATTAAATTTCATCTGCCATTTGGATGCCCAATTTTCCAGTCTCACAAGGTCTTCCTGCAATTTATCACAATCTGCTTGTGATTTAACTCTGAACAATTTTGTGTCATCTGCAAATTTGATTATCTCACTCGTCGTATTTCTTTCCAGATCATTTATAAATATATTGAAAAGTAAGGGTCCCAATACAAATCCCTGAGGCACTCCACTGCGCACTCCACTGGCCACTCCCATATCTACATTTTAAGTTCTCAAGTCCGGCAATGCAAGACCTTCCTCTGATTTGTTAATAGTCAATGTATTGAACCCAATTCTCACTCTTTCTTAATGCCAAATTAAAGTAGTAATTAAAGATCTAAATTTTTGAATTTCCTTATTTCTTATCCATATTGGTAACATTTGTAAACTATATAGTATTTTTGGCAACACCACAATTTTTGCAATTGCATATCTTCCCATCAAGGATAATGGGTACTCTATCCATTTATTCAGTAGTTGTGAGAGCTTTTCAATAACATCTTATAATATTGAGTTTGTTGATCTGTTTGCAGAATGTGCTAAGCTAATACCTAAATATCATATAGTATCTACATTCCACTTCAAAGGAAAGGGGAAATTCCACTTATTTTGTATAATTTATTTTTAATCTTGAAAAGGATCCAAAATCCTCCAATACTCTCATAATTTCTCCTATACTCTTGAGGATTGCCAATAAAAAGCAGCATATCATCTGCAAACATACTGATTTTAATAAATTTATGTCTAATATATATTCCTTTAAATCCTACCATGTCTTGAAATTTACTTGGCATTGGATCCAAAGATAATACATAGAGAAGGGGCGATAGTGGACATCCCTGCCTTGTTACCCTATGTAATTGAAATTTAGTAGATACAGTACCATTAACTCATATTTGTGACATTGGTTTTTAGTACAGGAATTTAACCCATTGTAAAAATTGTATTCCAAATCCATATTGCTCCAATATTCACCAAAAGTATGGTCACTCCAACTTATCAAAGGCCTCAGAATCTAGGCTCACCAACATCTTCTCCCCAATAACAAAAATGTTCCCCTGCACCACCAAAACTGCTTTTACTATATTCACTGAAGAATGCTGACCTTTAATAAACCAGTTTGGTCTGGTGTGATTATTGATTGTATCACTTCATTCATTTTATTAACTAGAAACACAGCTAAAGTTTATATGTCTTGACTGAGTAATGATGTAGGTCTAAATGACTCCGGCAATTCTGGATCTTTACCTGGTTTAGGGATAAGAGTCACAGAGACCAAATTATGTCCCCTTTGAAAGTGGATCTTTTTCTGAGCTGATACAAACATCTCTTTCATATTCTCCTAAAATCTTATAAAATTCTGGTACAAAGCCATTAGGTCCTGGTGCTTTGCCCAATTTCAATTTTTTAAGAACCCAGTATAACCCTATATCTTGAATAGGGGTATCTAGAGCTGCATTTGTGTATTGGTCAATCGTGGAAACATAATATCTAAAATATTCTTGAGGGGTAATCAGCATTGAAGCTTCCCCTAAATACAATATTTGGTGGTAATTTTCAAACATCTTCAGAATCTTGGTTGTGTTGGACGCTCTTTTACTCTGATATTTCAGACATGTAATCAAAGATCTATATTTAGTATTTTTAAGTAGATTAGCTACTAACTACCAGACTTGTTTCCCCATTGGAACATTTGTATTTATAATAAAAAATATTATTACAAGCTCTTTGCTCCAAAATATTATTCAGTTCATCCCAGACTATCCCTATCTCAAATCAAATTTTGGGATCCATCATATTGATATGATTTCCTTTCAGTTTCATCAAGTTTTGCATAAGTTCCAATATATGCTTATTTCATTTTGTAAATTTGCCTACTTGATAAGAAATTATGTGTCCCATAAACACTGCTTTTGCAGCATTCCAAAAAGTCATAGGGTCAATATCAGGTGTGGAAATATACTGCTGATATACTGCTGCTCCATTTGTCTCTCAAAAATATTACAAAATCTTTATCATGAAACCGCTTTGATGACATATGCCATTTCAGTGTACTATTTCCTCTTCAGCTAGACTTAATTGCAGTGATGCCACAGAATGATCTGAGAAAGGTACACTATCTCACTCGTGCTAATTTTACTAAACAAGTTTTCTGAGATTAAGATATAGTTCATTCTAAAATACACTTGGTGAATGTGGGAATAGATTGTGAATTCCTTATTTTCCGCATGCATCCCTCTCTATATGTCTGTAAGATGTAACTCTTATGACCAAAACCTATTCCTATATCTACTTGATTATTTTTTAGGTGTTTTGAGTGGATTACTATTTATGATAGTGCTGTCCAGTCCACTATATTAAAGTCTCCACCAAGTATACACACATATTCCATCCATCTAGTTATCTTAGATACCAAAGCAGAGAAAAAGGAGTGTGAATATTTATTAGGTGCAACTCTTTAATCCCATGAAGAGTTCCCCTTACCAGGATATAGTGTCCATTCATATCTTTGATTTTTTGTTCCAGCTTAAATGGGATTTTTTTTGTGTATTAAAATTGCCTCACATCTCTGCCTTGCCGAAAAGGATGAGGGGGTCTTAAAAAGGTAAATGTGAATTGATTATTTACTCTTTCAGATAATAGAAGGACTAGGGAGGCACTCCATGAAAATTCATTTTCACTCATTGCACAATTAAGCTCTGGAATAGTGCAGTTAGTGTACCTGATTTAAAAAAAGTTTTGTATAAGTTCTTGGAGGAGAAGTCCATTAACTGCTATTAATCAAGTTGATTTAGGGGCTAAGTCAAAAAGTGTTACGTGCATACATGTAACTATTATTGTAGCAATTTTGAAAAGCCATTTACTTGAGTAAAATGCACTTAAGCGAGTAAATCCTATGGACAATTTAATGGCATATATTGTAGCAATTTTCAAACACCCACTTACTCGAGTAAAGTGTGTTGCGTGAGTAAAACCCAGTTTTACTCGAGTAAATGCTTTTTAAAATCAGGCTCTTAGGGAATAGCCACTGCTATTACTGGCATTAGAAGCATAAGATCTATTTATTGTTTTGGGTACTTGCCAGGTACTTGTAACCAGGATTGGCCACTGTTGGAAACAGGATGCTGGGTTTGATGAACCCTTGGTCTGACTCACTGAGGCAACTTCTTATATTCTTAAGGATGAGAAGAAACATTGTCCCACCCATTCTCTCTTCAGCCTGCAATGTTCTGTACCTTCCAAATGCATTTCTTGTAGAAATGTAATATTGGTTCTCAACATTTTAAGGCCATCTAGCACTTTTTTCCTTTTTATAGGTGAGTGGAGCTCATCTTGTTATGTGTGCCATCCGCGGCAGACACACGGCATGGCCCGCTCACCTCTCTGCAGTAACTCCAGCTCCTGGTTCCTCGTCTCTGGTGGATTTGCCTTCATCCAATGGCCCATTTCGTTCCTCTACCGGTTCTATCATCTGCTCCTGAGTTGGCACGCCTGTTCTTTCGTCACATCTTCAGATTACATGGCCTACCTAAGGACATTGTCTTTGACAGGGGTCCACAATTTGTTGCTAGATACTGGTGCGCCTTGTGCCGAAAGTTCAGCATAAACATTAGTTTAACAACTGCTTACCACCCCCAAACCAATGGAGCAGCTGAGCGAATGAACCACTCTTTAAAGGCTTTTCTCCATGCCTACATAAACGACCACCAAGACAATTGGTCTGAACTCCTACCTTGGGCGGAGTTTTCTCACAACTCCCACATCGCCACTGCTACAGGCATGTCACCATTTTCTATTGTCTATGGGAAGCAACCACAACCACCATTGCCCATACCACTATCAGCCTGGATGGACGTCCGAGGTCCCGGCATGTGCTCATGCGCCTTCGCTGCTTGAGCGCCCAAATTGGACGTGCGTTCATGCACCTTCGCCGGTGGGGCTGCTGGAGGTCACTTTCGCCGCCAGCTGCCCCCAGGAGGCAGGGGAGCCACTGTGGGCGCCTCGGGAGGTGGGGAGATGCATGAACACACATCCAATTTGGGCGCTCAAGCAGCGAAGGCGCATGAGCGCACGCCGTGACTTCGGACGTCCATCCGGGCGCTCAGGTCACGGTGTGTGCTCATGCGCCTTCGCTGCTTGAGCGCCCAAATTGGACGTGCATTCATGCACCTTCGCCGGCGGGGCTGCTGGAAGCCGCTTTCACCACCGGCTGCTCCCAGGAGGCAGGGGAGCCGCGGTGGGCGCCTCGGGAGGAGGGGAGAGAGGACTGAGGCTGCTGGAAGCATGCAGTAAGTTTACTTTTGTTACAATTTCTATTTGCTTTAATAACATGTCGAGTCAATTTTCACCCTGCGCCTTGCTTCGGGAGGGGGGGAGAGAGGACTGGCAATCCCTGATGCCTGAGCGTAGGAGAACCATCCACTTCCTGGTACCTGTCATTTCAAATGTCATTTGAAATGACATTTGAAATGACAGGTACCAGCGCACCCAGGATACTGTATAGGCGCTGTATAGCGCTCTATAAGGTAAAATGGATTGCACTTCATGGACGCTTCATGGATGCGCTTTGGACGTGGTTTGCATTTGCATGCCATTTAAATACTGTATCGAGCGGTATGTGATCCGGACTGTGCGCGCGGCAAACGAGCGGGCGCCCGGCACTGCCACACTTTTTCTTACACGCCCTTACTGTTTCAGCCTGTTAGTTAGTAATCTAACATATCAGTCTGTCTCATCTACAGCTCTGCTGCACTGGGAACCTGCAACCGGACTTCCCTAACCATCTCTGTGAGACAGGTCTCCTCTGCCGAGGATCCCTGGACTGCTATATCTGGATTGCCTTACTACTGCCACCTCTGGTGGAACTCATCATCGGTTTAATAAAAGACAAATCTCTGTGTTTGTGCATCCTGAGTCTAGCCTGGTACTGTGGCTCCTCACAGGGCTCCTCCCTGTGGTCGTGGTCACCTCCACAGTACCCCGAGAATTCACTCAAACACCTCAAACCATAACAGATTGCTAACTCCATGGATTCGGCTCAGACTTCCGCTCTCCAGGCCATTCCAGGCCTGGCACAGAAGAGTCAAGAACAACAAAGATTCCTGGAAGCATTATCTACTTCTGTGGATCGACTAAATGCTCGACTGGATTCGCAAGCTGAAGAATTGAAAGTGCTCCAGTCATTCCCTGGTCTCCTTCAGAGGGTCCAAAGCCTCCAGACTTCTGTAGAATTAGTAACGGCGGATGTCCATCGGCTGACTCTTCGCCAGGATCTCCTGCAGAAGTTAGACCTAACTTCTTCCACATTAGCTACTTCACCAGTGACCTCAGGAACTCATCAAACAGCGAATTCACTACCTAATCCCCCAACTATTCTGGGGATCCTAAGCGCTGCCAGGGTTTCTTAAACCAGTGCCATATGCATTTTACCCTACAACCATTGCTGTTTCCAAATGATTTGATTAAGATGACTTTTATTCTCTCCCTGTTGGATGGAAAAGCCATGGCTTGGGCCTCAACCTTGTGGGAGCACTCCGATCCTCTGCTATCTGATCTGCCTCAGTTTGTTTCCGCCTTCAAACAAGTGTTCGAGGAGCCCGGCAGGCTGCCAGCTATGGGTGCGGATCTCCTTCATCTTCGACAGGGCTCTTGATCCCCAAGTGAATATGCTATAGAATTCCACACTATGGCTACAGAATTAAATTGGCAGGGGAGCGGTTTAAATACCATATTTTTGAAGGCTTATCTTCACAGATTAAGGACGAACTAGCAGTACTGGACCTTCCCGCTACTTTGGAGGGACTTATTTACCTCACAGGGAGGATCGACCAGAGGTTACAGGAACGAGCCCGGGAGGCTCATAAAGGGCGACGAGGGTATTCTTCGGACTCACTCTTCCGGTCTGAGGAGCCTTCATGTCCTACCGAAGAACCGATGCAACTGGGTCGGACCCAAGTTTTGGCGGCCATGACCGCACCCTACATTCAAACAGCCATCTCTGGTAATGGTGGACCCTCTGCTTCTTAACCCTTGTCCCAAAGGCCGATGCCACTTTGTTCAAAGTCGGCTGAAGTTATAACCCTCAGCCCTGCTGCAGGTTCACCCCTTTTTCTTTTGCCCACGTCAGTGGAGCTGTCTGCCACTAGGGTTTCCTCCCAGGCCCTGGTAGACTCAGGTGCTGGGGCAAACTTTATCCGGCAGGATCTGGTGGATCATTGTGGCCTCCTCACCTTGCCAGTGGAACCTCCATTGGTTCTCTCGTCTGTACATGGGAATCCTCTTCCAGATGAAGTCACATGGATCACTCAGCCGTTGTCATTGAGAATCAGAATGTATCACATTGAGCACCTTTCTTTTTTTGTCCTAACCAAGGCTGTGAGCCCTATAATTCTAGGGTTACCTTGGTTACAGAGACACCAGCCTCAGTTTGATTGGTCTTCTCCTGACCAGATTCAGTGGGGACCTCACTGTGCGGGAATCTGCTTTAAAATTTCAGAACCATCCCAGTCTATGAGGATGGCTACGGTCATATTAGAACCTATCCTTCTCCAAGGGAGAGTCGAGAAGGAACCCAGGAGAGCTGAATCTGCAGAGATACCTTATCCACTGGATATGGTTGTACAGTTAAAAGAACAGTTGAACCATAAAGCTTTGGAGAATGAGGAGCTGGTGAAGTCTCATGGACAAGCCACCCAAGGTCTAATAGCCATTATGGCTTATAAGGAACAGGAGATTCAGAATCTTCACATTCTTTGCAATAGAGGAGTGATCGAGGGAATTTTGCGGTATCTTCAATCACTTACCTCGGACTCTGTGAACTCCTTACAAGAGACATTGGAAAGACCTTCCTTCCGGCATACTATGGAGACACAGAGCTCTGATTCCTATGATAGTGAACAGGACTGGACTACTGAGGATGAACAGGACTGGGCAACAGGTGATGACCACCTATCGGAGGGAACTCTTGAAGAGGGGCTACTGTTACATCGGTCGACCACAGGGGCTGTGGTCGACCGACGTAGCAGTGTTTACAGCGGACTGTTAGCCCCGGAGACGCCGAGAGGCCTTCCTCCAAGGCAGGAGCACTGCCGCTGCCGAAGCCCTGCCCCCTGATGTTGCCTAGACGCACGTGGCAACGTCAGCCTTTCCTTTTAAAGGGGCCAGCACGGGAAATACCCGAGCCAGCCCCGGAAGTTCCTCACTTCTGTGAAGGTATTTAGCCTGCCTTCTATTGCTAACCTGTGAGTTAGCAAGGATTGGATTGTCCTCTGGTCTGAGCTACTCTGCCGCTTCTGTGCTGCTGCTGGAAGCTCTCTCTGCCCTTCGGGGTATTCCTTTAACACGGGCACCCGCTCCTCGGGGGCCCTTTGCTTCTTTCAGGTGCCTTCCTGAGATCAGGTACTTGCTCCTCGAGGGCCTGTTCTCCGTGCCTCAGTGCCTGAAACCATCTATTTCTGCCTACTGGAATCGCTACCATCAGCTACCAACTTAGTGAGTAATCTAACATATCAGTCTGTCTCATCTACAGCTCTGCTGCACTGGGAATCTGCAACCGGACTTCCCTAACCATCTCTGTGAGATGGGTCTCCTCTGCCAAGGATCCCTGGACTGCTATATCTGGATTGCCTTACTACTGCCACCTCTGGTGGAACTCATCATCGGTTTAATAAAAGACAAATCTCTGTGTTTGTGTATCCTGAGTCTAGCCTGGTACTTGGCTCCTCACAGGGCTCCTCCTTGTGGGCATGGTCACCTCCACAGTACCCTGAGAATCCACTCAAACACCTCAAACCATAACACAGCCCTTGTTAAATCTTTAATCATCTCATCGGATAGCCCCTCAGGATTCAGGCCCACCTCTGATGCCATCTTTTCTTCACTCCCTATTGTATTCTTATCTACACCCATCCACGTTGGGCAAGTTGCCAGAGTGGAGGAGTAGCCAAGTGATTAGAGCAGTGGGCTATGATCCAGGAGACCAGTGTTTGAGTCCTGCTGTTACTCCTTGTGACTTTGGGCAAGTCACTTTACTCTCCATTGCCTCAGGTACAAACTTCAATTATAAACCCTCTGGGGATAGGGAAATACCTACAGAACCTGAATGTAATCCACTTTGAAGGGCTGAAAAAAGTGTGAAAAGCAGAATATAAATAAATTTCATTGGAAAGTTTGAATACAAAATTGTCCGTGAAATCTTGTTCCTAGATATTCATATTTTTGTATGATATGACACCTCTATCAAACAGATTAAGTTCTTTTATTGATAACTCCTAGGGAGAAGGTTTTTGAGCTTCCTCTCAGTGTGACATCATCATTGGAAGCCGTATTTCCTTAGGTCTCTATCATGCCACCTCACCTTGATGAATATGATGGATGAGTCTATAACTCTCACTGTCTATGGACTGTAACAATATCAACATATAATATCAGTTACATCAAACTTTACATTTAACATGAAATTACAAAATTGCTAGAAATGAGAAAAGATAAGTGGTTACTTATTTATGTTGCTTGAAAAACAAATTTGCCTTTAGAAGGAAAAGGTTAATCTGAGCTCCCTAGGCTTCCTCTCTCTTTCTTATCTTGTTTGTCAGCAATTAAAAATAACCCAATTATACCTGGAAAACAGAGAGAGGATCCTCCCTCCAGGAAAATCCATTATGCTCCCAGATAAAAACCCCAAACTCAGCCAGAGGAGTTTGATATTTCCCTTGCAGAGAATTACATCTGTTAATATATCTACAGAGTCCTCACCTTTTACTAATTAGAGGAAATTGAATTAACATGCATTATAGAAGAAACAACATATTTACCAGAAAACATGAGATACTAATCTCTGAATCCCTATATGCAGTTTCCACAAAATGCAGAATTTTTATAAATGAACTTGAAACCCAGAGACTGGTAAATGACAGCATTATGAGATCAGTTCTTTGTTTTCTAGCATCATCTTATCAGCAATTTTCTAGAAGACAATATATTAAAATATGAGTTCATTCACTCATTGCTATAATTGAATTTATTTACTTTTAATATTGTATGGAAGTGAATATGTTCAGATTTATTTTACAACTTGTTACGAGAGTGGCATGGAATGTCTCCATGAACCAGCAGCAAAGTGCAGAATTCACTGCGACTGGCGACATGGAAGACCAGTTTTCAGGAGGTGTGCAGGTCTTATTAACAGCTCTGATGTCCTTGCTGATTGTGCTTACTGTTCTGGGTAATACACTGGTTATTCTGGCTTTTATTGTAGATAGGAGGCTAAGAACCCAGAGTAACTTCTTTCTTCTAAACCTGGCCATCTGCGATTTCTTAGTTGGTAGGTACTTGATCAAATCCTATAATTTTTGGAAGACTCACTAATGATTGAAGAGTTAATGATCATTCAGATTTGGAAATATGTGCTTCGTTTTAATTTTATGGCTACCAAAGCAAATATAACAAATGTTGAATGAAATACATCTACAGATTTTCAACATTATAAAATGATCTGAACTGAAAGGACAAATTAAGTGTGAGTTAATATTAAGGCTGATAAGTAGACTGGTTGCAAACATACTGTTATTTTTTATATTTCATTTTCTTTTTCTTTTATTACAATGAGCTTCTGCCATGTTGCTGCTGACCAGCTGTTCATTTAAAAATTTAGCAAGAAGAGGTGGCCAATGAAAGTTGAGACAATTTATCTTTTTTTTTTCTAGTGTGAATATATTTAGTGGAAAATGGCAAGTGATCAATGCTGAGTGTCCTGAACTAGGTTGAGCTTTGTGCCTATATTTATCATATGAGAGGTGCACGGCTGCTTTCTTTAACATTGTTATTAGTCTACTTTTTCTGAAGGGAGAAAAGGCTAAGGAGGTCACCATGTGAGTCTCTGTGTGTCAGTGTATGTCCCTGATAAGTTTTGTGTTTAGTATCCTACTCACACCAGATTTTCAGGACATGTCATGGGGAGATGACGGCTCTGATAATTGCTTTGTTCAGATCCACACATCTCTGTGGAGTGTGGGTGTGCATTCGTGCATCTCAGAAAGTAGACATCTTTAGTTCTGGGTGGAGCTGCTGTTTTTTAAACAGATTCCTGTGCTGTGAGTGCCAAGGGATATTTTATCTTTTGTTTTTTTGTTTTAGCTCTAAATGTTGTTGTCGTTTGTTCAAAAATACACGCTTGCTCATTCTAATTTTGGCTTACTTCCTTAGGAGGCACAATCCTATTTTTTTTAGCTGGGTAGACTCTCCTCTCTTGCTCTTTCTTTCTCTTTAGCCCACCATTCTTTGCTTTGGTATCCCCACTTTATTGTTCTTTCTTTTCTTAATCCTCATCCCACCCTCAGTGCCTGCTTTTAACTGCTCCATTCAGTTTCCTGCTCTTACCTCTGCTTCTCAGCCCCCTGCCCCCTTAACCCTCTCAGCCTCTCTATCTTCCCCTATCAGCCCCCTGCTCTCTTCACCAATCACATTCCTCTAATTCTTATCATCCATCTCAGTCCCCATCTCCCTCCCTTAGGGCCCATTGTCCACCTCAGTCCCTGGCAGTCTCTGCCTCATGGTGTTGCATTTCTCCCTTCAGCAGCCACCAATGCAAAATCTCAGTTGCTAGCTTCTTTTAAATGTTAGAAAAATTATTTGAAAGAATGACAATTGAAATAATGACATAATAGAAAAAAGAAAAAAAGCGAAAATAGAGAGAAAAAAAATGACTGCTGCAGATGATTAGAGGTCCGGGCGGCTCCCATTTGAAACCACAGAGAGCACGCTGTCAGGCTTGATGATGCTGTTATAGACTAAACAAAAATTGTCAAAAAAATTTGGGAGTGGCATTCAATATAAGATTTTTCATATAACATTTCCTTTTTGGTTATTATCACATATAAGGAAGACATGCCCAAACAAGTATAAAAGGCCATTTGGTTCTTTAAGTGTCCTTAATTTTCACGCAGTTTATTTAAAATTCTAAGAATAGTGCAGCTTTGAAGTTCTTGACACCAGCTTTCAGGGGATACATGTGATGGGGGATTCTTTTTCTCAGAATTTATGTCTGGTATCCCAGCTGAAAATCTCCATTTATTGATGGTAGCAATTTCTTTGAAACGAAGAGCTTGTAAAAATATTGAAAAATCCACATCTTGGCTAAGGAGGAGTTTTCTAAAGTGTGCCAACTTCATTTTCTTCAGCTTTCTGAACACTGTTGGCTGATACTGGTGTCGGTCTACAAAAATGTGTTTTATAATAACTTGTTAGTAAAATGTGTGTATCTGGAATATCTAAGATGTACAAAAGTAACAATTGTTAAGTAACTGTTTTAATTGATGAATTTGAAGTTACTATCTTTTTTTTATATTTTGGATCCTACAGGTGCGATGTGTGTTCCTTTCTATATTCCCTATGTGTTGACAGGAAGATGGATGCTTGGAATAGCTGTCTGTAAATTCTGGCTAGTTATGGATTATCTCATGTGTGTTGCCTCTGCATTTAATGTTGTTCTTATCAGCTATGATAGATTCCTTTCTGTCACCATGGGTGTAAGTACAGATTTCTTTTTCTTTCTTTTATTTTTCTTGTACTCAGTTCAAAATAGATTTGACATATTCATCCTTCATCAAGTCAATAGCTACTGAATGAGATTTTGCCTAAACTTTGAATCACAACACATCTTATGGGCTTGATTCACTCCCTGAGTTTTTAGGCTCTGAAGGGTAAATTGCATGGGTTATTTGGCTTTTTTGAAATAGTAACTGTCATTAAAGGGGTTATTCAGGAGATATTGTAAACAACTAGGAAAGAAACCCTGGTGAATTGTTCTAAATTCATGCCCAAATCTCTTCCCACATATTTGGAATAAGACTACCCTGATAAACTTCTACCTACACCAATTACAAAAAAATAAACTACAGAAAAAGATAAGAAGTCACCCAGTTTGTTAGCAAAGCTTCCTGTTAATAAACAAAATATATTTCATAATAGCAGATAAGATATATCATCATACATCATTATGACAAATTCAATGACCCCAGTCTGACTTAAACCTGACAACAATTCACCATACTATAATCTCAGTGACTCCAGTCTAAATCAAACCTATCCTTGAAACATAAAGTAGTTTTTGGTAGCCTGTTACACTAAAGTCATTGTGACTTCCCTATAAATGTGTGATCAGCTCTGTTTTAAAAATAGGAAAACAAGATTTGCAAATCCCACCCTTCATGGAAATCTCTCACCCACAAGCTAGAACTGGGAATTGCCAGTAGCTGCCTGTCTCTTCCCAGATATCCTGAAGTTTTCTCATGTTGGTCTCTCTCGCTCTCTCTGTAACCAATTATTCTGCTGGTATTCCAGATGTTGCAGCAGTTGTGTATATATTGCTGTTAGTCTTGTCACCAGTGCTGTGAATCTGTCTTACAGCTGGTTGCTATAGCACTGCTATATTACAGTAACGTGTTACTATAGTTATGCACAGCTGTGTGTGTAAGTGAATTGGTTAGTAAATAAGTAAGAAGTTCTTCAGAAACTGTCGCCTTCACCAACCTTAGGGCCTCATTTAATAAGCATTTTTCCCATAGAAACAGAATGGGAGAAAAGCCTTAGTAAATCAGGCCCTTATACCTTTACCAACTCAATTAATAGAAGTCTTTCCATGACATCATACCAGCACTGTTCATGCAAGATACTGAAACTTTTCCAATTCAGTAGAGTTTACTTGCCATCTGATAGCTGGGATTTGACACAATTCACTTACTAAAGTCACTAATTCAGCATTTTGAAAGATCAACAAGGTTATTGTTCAATCTTTGCAATTTATATGTACATCTTTGAGTTGATGACCCCTGACATATATATTTCTGACATTTTCACAGCTATTGGCTAATTAACAGTTCAGCTTGTGATTGTTATCTAACCCATCATCTGCCTTAAGAAAACTCGTCTTTCCCTCCTTCCTTTTTGCAAAGAGCATAAAAAGTATCAGGAAATTTAAGATAATAGACAATAAAAGTAAAAGGTCACTTGGACAAGGAAACCAGAACGTCTGCTAGAAGTCAGCAGAATTCAAAGAAAGGAATGGGAAAAACAAGATTAAATGATCTACCTAAAAAAAAAAAAAATTACTACTAAAGTCTATATAAAAAAGGAATATACAAAAATAAGGTCCAAAAGGAAAATAAATCCTGGCCACTAACTATACTAATTTACAGTATTAGGGATGGTGGTATGACCCAGAAAAAGATATTCAGGGCATGTAGGAAGAGGATCCATCATAGACACTTCAAATAGTAGAATATACTTGAAAATATCATTTTGCTTGGTTTTTTTAATGTTATAGCTTAATCTTTAGGTTTTATTCCTATACCCTATTGTATCTTATTTTATTTTGTTCCTTATGTTTCTTTTTTTAAATAAAAGTTGTATACTCAGAGACAAATTTTGGATTTGACGCCCCTAGGCACTGTTTGTGCTGTTGCCCCATCACCCTCCTCTCCCTCTAAGGTTGGACAACAGGGAACAGAAGGTGTAAGGCACAGTCCCATTTCCTGTGGCAACTCAGGGGTAGATTTTGTGGCAAAAAATGAAAAGTTTCTGAAGCAAATTGGCAAACATTTTCATTTTTAAATTACATTATAAAAATTAGTTTTAAAGTATATTTATTAATGGCAGGGGAGCAAGACTGATACTTCACTTTCAATGCATAGCCAGCATGGCTCTCTGCTTCAACGGCAGGGGGGAATGGTGGATCTATATTCAGGCAACAATCAACAAGGACTGAATTACATAGTCTGGATAAACAGATAAGCATGGGTGTAGCTTGCTTATTGCGGTGGTTAATACCCCTAACTAACGGGCTGCTTCAGTAAAGTCCGCGGGAAAGCGGGTGAACGCCCGCTCTCCCGGCACATGCACAGGCTACTCACCTGTGCGTGCGATACAGTATTTAAATGAGGCCCGGCGGTAGAAACAGGCAAAAGGAGGTGCTAGGGACACTAGCACGTCCCTAGCGCCTCCTTTTGGCCTGGAGCGGTGGCTGTCAGCGGGTTTGACAGCCGATGCTCAATTTTGCCGGCATCGGTTCTCGAGCCCACTGACAGCCATGGACTCGGAAACCAGACGCCAGCAAAATTGAGCGTCCGGTTTTCGACCCGACAGCCGCCGGCCAACTTCAATTTTTTTTTTACTTTTTTTTACCCTTCGGGACCTCCGACTTAATATCGTCATGATATTAAGTCGGAGGGTGCACAGAAAAGCAGTTTTTACTGCTTTTCTGTGCACTTTCCCAGTGCTCAAAGAAATTAGCGCCTACCTTTGGGTAGGCGCTAATTTCTGAAAGCAAATGTGTGGCTTCGCTGCACATTTTGTTTTCTGAATCGCGCGGGAATACCTAAGAGTTCTCAACATGCATTTGCATGTTGAGGGCGCTATTAGGTTCGGCGGGTTGGACGTGCGTTTCGGCCCCTTACTGAATAAGGAGTAAGGGAAAACACGCGTCAAATGGCTGGTTAATTAAGCTATTTCACTTAGGTGCAGTTTCAACACTGCTCTCTACATTAATGGCGGGGGGTGGAGGGAAATAGAATAAAAAAGGTTACTAAGAGCCAAGAGAAACAGATAAGTATGTGAGAGAAAAAAAAAGTGCGAAAGCTTGCTGGGCAGACTGGATGGGCCATTTGGTCTTCTTCTGCCGCCATTTCTATGTTTCTATGTTATGTTTCTATAATTCATTTTATTTTTATTGGTGAAGAAAAGTGATCTCAAGTTTGAGTGCAGGGAGTAGACTTCAAGGATGGGCAGAGAAATGGAGAAGGATTAGGAATGGGGTGAGGAGAAAAAGGGAGGAGTGTGAGAAGGAAAGAAGAGTAAGGATGGGGAAGATGGGATATGGGGAAGTTTAGGAATTGGGATGGGGAAGAGGAGGGAAAGAGAGGAAGGTTCTTGTATTGAAGAAGGAAAGGAGGGAGTAGGAAGGGTTAGCGAGTGGGTTTTAAGATCTGAGGAAAAGGGAGAAGCTGGAAGGAAGGAAATGAGATTCAGAATCTGAGGGATAGAATGCAAGATCAAGGAAGGAAGGATTTGAATTGCCCCGGGCGGGGAGAGGAGGAGGGATGTGTCTTAACCATGCTCCTGTCCTGCTCATCCTTACATCCTCTCTCTAACATCTCACCCAATATGACATACACATATATACACACTTGGCACCAATTCCTTGACTCTCATACACACAAACACTACCCCATACCCTTGTTCCCCTCTTCTCACACATACAGACATACAGTCCCCAGCCGATCCACCTCTCATCCCCCAGCCTCTTCCCATCTCCAATTGTCTCTATTCAGCCTCTCCTAATCTCCCCAAAATGATCACAATTGGTCTAACTGCTGCAGGCTTGTTCCCCTCCTCTCCTGTTCTATGCATGCTGCTCGGAGGGGCAGGACTGGATCAGGAAACAGAGTGATGTTCTCTGCTGAATGACATTCAGCACAGCTGACAGGCAGCAAATCTTCAGCCAGTCTGCTGCCCCCAAGATTTTTGCTGCCCTAGCCACAGACCTAGTGTGCCTATTGACAAATCCAGGCCTATATATACCTTTTATTATGGCTACTTCATTTGGTTTTAAACATCTCCTGAGTCCATTGCTTAGTTGTTCATATGCTCATGTTTTATGTTCACTACAATGGTCTCCCTCTCACACTCAAACTAGAGGGCAATATATTTAAGGAAAACAGCATGTTCAAATTAAAAGACCTCATAAATGAAGCAATGGAACTGCACAAATTAGACTTATGTTTTATGTCCTATTTTGCGTGCTTAGGTAATTTTAATCATCAGTTTTTCGAAGTGTGGCTCGCCCAGCTCAAATAGATACTGCAGCATTTTGAACGTTCCAGTCTTCATCAGGGATAAGCTTGAAATAAATTGTTCTGAGGATATAAATGCCTCCTGGCTGTCTGTTACGGTAGTGGACACTTGGACAGAGGTGGAGTTTTCGCAACCTGCAGGGAGGATCCCTGTAGGTCCCCACTGTCGGCTGGCAGAGTTAGGTGAGGCAGAGGCCCAACTGGAGTTTCACCTACACCAGCCCATGTTCCCCTTAGGTTGAGCCCTTGTGTGCTGGGGCCATCAGGTCTTAGGCAGGGGCCACTGCTGACACACTGGAGATCTATGGAGACTGTCAAGAAACAGGCCAAGGTCAGTGGTGGGAAGAATTCAGGCATAGTCAAGAATCAGGCAATGGTCAGTGGCAGGCAGAGTTCAGGCATAATTGAGAATCAGACAGTGGTCAGTGGCAGGCAGAGTTCAGGCATAACTGAGAATCAGACAGTGGTCAGTGGCAGGCAGAGTTCAGGCATAGTCAAGAATCAGGCAGTGGTCAGTGGTAGGCAGAGTTCAAGTGTAGTCCACGAAGTAGGCCAAAATCAGAACCAGAGATCCATCCATGGGAAGGCGGGATGGAAAGGCAGGCAGGGAGGTCAGTGGCAGGCAGAGTTCAGGTGAAATCAAGAATCAGGCAGTGGTCAGTGGCAGGCACAGTTCAGGTGTAGTCAAAAATCAGGCAGTGGTCAGTGGCAGGCAGAATTCAGGCATAGTCAAGAATCAGACAGTGGTCAATGGCAGGCAGAGTTCAGGCATAGTCAAGAATCAGGCAGTGGTCAGTGACATGCAGAGTTAACGTGGAGACTGAGGTGCAGGCTGAAGTTAGAACCAGAGATCTGTCCAGGGTAAGGCAGGATGGAGAGGCAGGCAGGAAGGCAAGGAACAGCACAGGCAGGCAGACAAGGAGACAGAGGACACAGAAGAACTGAAGACTGACCAAACAACAGAAGGCAAGACCACTGGAACAGATGAGAAAGGAGATCAGAAACTGAAGACATGGAGATGAACAACTGAAGATATGAAGACCAGGAACTGAAGACATGGAGAACAGGCATACAGGCAGGAATGCTGAGGCAACTCTCTGTACAAGATGTAGTTGTTGTGTCGGAGGTGGACCCTTGTGCCAAGGTGGGGTTGATGCAACCCATAGGTGAGGACCTACGGGTCCCCACCATCGGCAGGTGGAGTGGGCTGAAGGTAGAGGCTGCTGAAGCTTCACATATAGCAGCCCTCGTTCCCCGTGGGTTGAGCCTTTGGGTGCTGGGGCCGGCAGGACTTAGGTGGGCCTCAAGGTTGATAGACAAGAGAGGTTGGTTCAGTCCAGAGACAGCAGTCAGTAGGTGGGGTAGTCCTATCCTGGACTGGGTACGGTACTGGAACTCGGGCGCCAATGGAACGGAGATAAGCTGAAGACACTCGAGCAAAGATAGGCCGAAGCCTAATAAGTCCACGTCCAAGGAGTAGGCTGGAAGAGGCATCACTGACAGGCTGGGATCAGGACCAGCGGCAAAGCAGAGGTTGTGGCAAGCAATGAAGAGTTCTGATCATGGAGAAGTCAAATAATGTTAGTCAATCAAGGCAATGGTCTGATCATGGAGAAGTCAATAGCGTAGTCAATCAAAGCAATGGTCTGATCACAGAGAAGTCAATAGCGTAGTCAGGCATAGCAGAGGTCTGGGTCTGGAGATAGGCAGTAGTGTAGTCAGGCGTAGCGCAGGTCTGGGTCTGGAGATAGGCAGTAGCGTAGTCGAGCAAAGCAGTCGATAGCTGTAGAGTCAGACCAACACATAGACAGGGCAGAAAAGAGGAAGACAGGAACCGGGAACAATGGAGGTCAGGAACGAAGAGTAGAGAGGATTCTCTAGCAGCATCGATTATTCTAGTAGTGAGGAGACCTGTTGCAAAGTCAAGGCTATGGAGTGAGGCCTGAGCTTAAATACACTGAAGAGTTTGAAGTCATCATCCGGGACTGTGGCCAGGTTCCCACCTGCACGTGCGCCTAGGGAGGGGCGCAGCGCGGGTAGTGGCGTCTCTCCACGGACCACGCGGAGAGGCCTGACGAGCAATGAAATCTTGAGCTGCAGTACTGAGGACCATGGCAGAGCTGGATGCACCGGGGGCGGCCCAAGGTCAGAGCCGGTGGCCCACCGCCGCCAGCGAGGAGGAACCAGGAGCTGGAGTCTATGTAAGAAGGTGAGGGGGCTGCGCCACAGGTCTGTCGCGTACGGCACACGTAACAGTAGTGGACCTATTTCCGAGGCAAAGACTGCAGGGTGAATGGACGTTATATAGACCAAGGCATTGCGGGTCCTTTAAATCATGGCAGGCAAGCATATTTGCGCCTAGGGATAGCCATCTTGGAAGCCAGCAGCGTCTCCTCCAGTGTCACTTCAGGCCCTGGTTGAGCACTGCAGCCTACTAATCGGGCATGGGGGCTTCCTCCAGCATCAGAAGTTGTTGGTCATGGCTCAGGGCTGGAGGTATTTATTTATTTTTTATTTAAATTCTTTTAATATACCGATGCTCAAGACCAAGTCTTATCGTACCGGTTTACCGTATAACTAGGGGAAAAACCCCAATTAACATCGATATAGAAGGCAAAGTTACAAAAAACAGGGAGCCTAAACATGGGTGTTAGAAGGGTAATCATGGCAGTTTGTGGGACAGACCCGCGGACCGCGAAACGCAACACTATCAAAGACTACATAACTTCTCAAAATGTTATAGCTAAATATCTATTAGGAGCACAGCTCCTATCTCATGGTGTCTCATGGTGTCTGTGGAATATCTTTTATGCTCATCAGGGTGGTGTCTGCGTGCAGTTCTGATGAAAATCAGTTCAAGACTTTTTTTGATTTACTTACATTCATAATAGTCTAATAAATAAATAGGAAGACCTTTCACACTAATATATTATTCATGATGTGAAAATCAAAACAAAAAGGGTGGTCTTTGCAATTTTTTTCGCTTTTAGCTTGAGTTATCTTAGCATTTAACACTATGACTGCTGTCATAAATTTCTTACCCAATGGGTTGAAAAATGTTTTCAAACCAGTTCTTTACAGTGCAACTATTGCATAATTCATGTAAAAGTATTTTAACATTTTATTTGAGAAAGTAAAATGAAATGTGTAATGAGTGTGTGTATATATACATATACAGTAAAACTAACTTTCAAACTGGTGTGCGTGCACGCATTTGTGCACATATGTTGACCTTCGTCCAGGTATGTGGTCTTTTTATAACATACACGCGCATATGCGCACATTATAAAATAGCTTGGCCACGCAGTCATGTGTGCCAAATTTTAATCGGGCATGTGCATATGCACGCAAATCCTGCTTCTACCGCGTAAATTGGGAAATTTTAAAAGGGGTGCGCGCCAGCGCCATTCCCAGTTTTACCAATTCATCCCCAGTTCACCCAGTTTGATAGCCTTCAGTCTCCCCCAGTTAGACCTGACCCTTAAAACCCTACAGATCTTTCTAGTTTTCTTTAAATTTTAACTTACACAACATCCATAGCAGAAGTGAAATTAAGCGGCAGGGAGCCCTGGTGCGCACTGGGTCACATTAGTATTTACACGGACATCTTTAGTTCATGCCTCAATATGCCCCTGCCCTGCCCAGACCATGCCAAGGCCCCGCCTCTTTTTGAAAACTTTCAAGATATATGCGCTCCAGATTTTTGAAATCTGCTCGGAGTGCGTGAGCCCGACTTCTTTGCGCATCCCCTAATTAATGCATGTGTCGGGCTTTCAAAATTCATCTCTATATATGTATATATGTATTACTATGGTATATCAATATATAAAATATAAGAAATTCAGTAATCCAAATGTTGTAGACATTGATAGCTACAGGAAAAAAAATTAAGTATTGTTTTTGATGTAATAAGATCATCAGTCATTTTTTACTTTCTCTCTTTTCTTTTTGGAATATTATAGGTTATGTATCAGGTTCACCAACAAAATAACACTCAGGCCCTTCTGAAGATGCTTACCGTATGGATATTATCATTTCTTCTTTATGGTCCAGCAATCATAGCATGGGAACACATCTCTGGAACTAGTAATGTTCCTGAAAGGCAGTGCTTTTCAGAATTTTATTATAATTGGCATTTTCTTCTTGGAGCCTCATCTGTTGATTTTTTCCTGCCATTTATCAGCATCACATATTTCAATCTGAGTATCTGCTGGAGCATTGGAAAACGCAACAGGAAAAGAAGTCCTCTAAACAAAACAGCTGTTTCTGTGCCCATCGGTGACAATAAGAAGAGTACAATGAAGCCGTACACAATTTCAGGCAATGCTACACATTTAGAAGAAAAAGAGAACACAGCTGCCTTCATTGAAAGACAGGGTCATATTTCAAATGTTTGTAAAAGTAAGACTTTTACACCAAAAGACAAAAAAATACCGGAAATAAAAAGTTCCATGGCAACTAAATTGAGAAAGGATAAAAAGATTGCGCAATCTCTTGGAATCCTTGTATGCATATTTGGCATCTGTTGGGCGCCATATACATTGCTGATGTGTGTTCGTGCAGCTTGTCATGGCTTTTGTGTTGACCCCCTGTGGTATGAAATCACTTTCTGGTTATTGTGGGTGAATTCATCCATTAATCCTTTTCTTTATCCTTTGTGCCATAGACATTTTAGAAGGGCTTTTTTGAAAGTTCTGTGCATAAGGCAGCTCATTTTTTGTGGTGAAATAGGGCAATAAAATTATTATTTGCTTGTTATATCAGTTTATTGGATGCTTGAGCATGGGCAGGTTATTATCATGAGCATGATATCTAGGAGTCAGTTTGAACCACTGAAGGCATCCATAGTGTAGAGGTGTAGTCACGGGTGGGCCTAGAGAGCCTGTGACCCCTCACTTTTGCATCAGGCCCCCACCTCTAGTACTAGATCATATCCCATCTTAATCAGCCCCTTAAAGATGCAAGAGTTAGAGGATCTGGAAGAATTGAAATCACTGCCAGTCGACAATCTCACAGGCCTTTAAGGAGGATAACCTGAATGCAAAACACCACTGCCCTTGGGCTAGACATCAAAGTCCATCAAAATCCTTTTTTACTTTTGGCAGGTATTTATCCTTCTCCTCCTCTCAGTCTATTCAAAACTCAGGAATGCCTGGGTTGGCTGGAGCCTATTGACATAATTGCTTTTCAGCAGCCTGAGAGGTTAACACTTGTACAAAGTAGTCGCCTTAACCGCAGAGGAGGGAGTGAGATGCAGCAGAGATAGGCCAGGGAGGCAGTGAAGAGATAGATACAGATTATTGTCAGAAAATAAAAGGATGTTTTAGCTACAGTGGTGAAGATCCACATAGGATGGGGATGGGATGGGGAGGCTGGCTACAGCGCCCATCCATGTTAAGCTTGAGCTCCCCCAAAAATTCAGTTCTGGCTCCACCCCTGCCATAGTGTGGCCATTATGGTGCTGGGTTCAACGGAACATATTTTTCAGGGGTGTACAAGGGTTTTTATTTTTTTGTTTGTTTCATTTTGATTTCATTTCATTGTTGGGATTTTCATGTTTTTTTAATTTTGTTGAATTTTGAACTTGAAAAAAAGACCATTTTGTTTAATAAAAAATAGGCAGTACAAACCAGCTCTGGGATACCACTCCCCAACTGCAAAAATCATGATTTTTGTTGGGGTTGTTTTTGATTATGTATATGTGTGTGTTGGGGGTGGGGGTTACTCATTCCTTAAATCTGGCCCTAATTTCTAAAATTTTATGGTTTCATGTTTTTTTTTTATACTTTTTATTTAAAGGTTTTTTTAAACATAGCATAAACCAGGAAAAAACAAAATAACATGTCAATATGTAGTGTACTAAACAGAGAATCCCTCCCCCCCTTATCCCCTTGGAGAAGAAAACAAAATATCTTTGTATAAGAACATAAGAACACAAGAAATTGCCATGCTGGGTCAGACCAAGGGTCCATCAAGCCCAGCATCCTGTTTCCAACAGAGGCCAAACCAGGCCACAAGATCCTGGCAATTACCCAAACACTAAGAAGATCCCATGCTACTGATGCAATTAATAGCAGTGGCTATTCCCTAAGTAAATTTGATTAATAGCCGTTAATGGACTTCTCCAAGAATTTATCCAAACCTTTTTTGAACCCAGCTACACTAACTGCACTAACCACATCCTCTGGCAACAAATTCCAGAGCTTTATGAGCATAACATATCTTATGGGAATGTGGTAGAACCCTACTAGGCAATACATTATGTTAAATGAGGGTAATGAGGACATTTCTGCTAGACAGGTAAGTTCCTCCTATATTCCCAATAAGGCAACCATATTTTGTTGTATAGAAGCAAGTTTCATTTAAGGGTGTAGGTGAGCCTCTCCACAACAGCTATTTCTAGGGATCATGATTTGAAACTCCAGGGAGGAAGACTTAGAACCAATGTCAGGAAATATTTCTTCACTCAGAGGGTGGTGGATGCCTGGAATGCTCTTCCGGTGGAAGTAGTGAAGACTAAAACTGTGAAGGATTTCAAAGGGGCATGGGATAAACACTGTGGATCCCTAAAAGGCTAGAGGATGGGAATAAATAAAAAAACTTAACCGGCATGGAGCAGCAGTTACTACCCTTAAGAGAAACATCGGGGTAACCTGCATGGAGTGGCAGTTTCTACCTTGGGAAGCTTGCTGGGCAGACTAGATGGACTGTTTTGGTCTTTTTCTGCCGTCATTACTATGTTACTACGTTACTATATATTTCATGCACTTGGCACTGCCAAACTTCCAAAGTGGTAGGCAGTTTCCACATAAGAGCAATTGTGAAACGGCCGGCGTGAATTAGGTGGTCTGCCAATTTCTTCTGTGAAGAAGTGAGAGTATGTTTTCGCCATAGGTCTAACAGACAAATTTCGGGAGTCAGAACTATTTCCTTTCCCAGTATTTGTAGACAAACCTGTGAGACGGATTTCCAAAAAGCCCCAATGAATTTGCAGGACCACCAAACATGGAGATATGAACCAGGGAGGCCACACCCATGCCAGCAGAGGCCGGTGGAGGTAGGGGAGAATTTAGTATAAAAGAGAAGATACCTATAAGCTCTGTGGAGAAGCTTCACCATTATTTCCACTCGCCTAGCACATAAAGAAATTATTTTAGCTTTTTCCCAGATGAGATTCTAGTGCTGGCTATTCAGTTCTAGGTGTTGATCCCTATTCCATGGTTGAATAATATGGGAAGGTGGGTCTTGTATATCCTGAACCTCCAATAAAGCCTTGTAAAAAAGAGCAATATCTTTGCATGGCAGGGTGTCTTGGATATGTACCCGTATGACAGGGTCTGGGAGCACTGGTTGACATCCCTTTTCCTGTATATGATGAAGTTCTACCAGTAGTTGGTCATATAAAGCAACAGAGCTGTCCTCAATATCATATTCGTCTTGAAGATCCTGAAAAGATCTACATTGTGTACTGTCATCTTCCCATACTTTGCCCACAAATTTTAAGCCCAATTTCCACCATTTAGAGGGGTCTTTATACAACATAGCTGTTATCAGCTCCGGTTCACTTGCAAGGGGGTATGTGCAAAGATACCCTGAAGGGGCCAGCGTAGCTTTTTGCATAGCACTTTCCAGAGCTTCAGGTTGTACAGAATAGGAGGGCTGGCTCTCCCCATACGCCTAATAGTATTGGATATGGGCTGATGCAATAACAAGGCAGATAAGTCTACACCCCCCATTAATTGTCACTCTAACGGATACCAGGAGACAGTGTGTTCCTGGTGGAGCCACACCATGGCCCCTGTGAGTCCGCACGCCCAGTAGTAGCTTTGTATGCGGCAGGGCCATTCCCCCCGCTGCCTTGGGCCTCCACAGTGCACATGATGTAATGTGGGCGGGTTTTGCATGCCAGATAAACCATGACATAGCTCTATTGAGCCTAGTAAAGAAACTTTCAGGTAGATAACATGCTACATGTTGAAAGAGATACATCAGTTGTGGTAGAATATTCATTTTAAGGACATTAATTCTGCCCGCCCAAGAGATAAAATGGTCATCTCATCTTTCCAAGTCCTGTTGTATTTTTGTGATTACCGGGGGGGGGGGGGGGGGGGGGAATCCAAAAGCCTAAGTATTTAAAACCAGCTTGGGCTCATTTAAAGGAGGAAAAACAATTGGGTATTCCATCGAATGAAAGTGGGCTAAGTGGGAACACCTCCGATTTAGAGAGAATTTTATATCCAGAGTGTCTACTGTATAGTGATAGGATCTCTAAAAGGGGAGGCCCCGATTGTTTAAGGTCTAATAAGAAAGAACAAAAACATCATTTGCATATAGGGATATAACTTGTTTAGTCCCATTACACTGAAACCCCGACACTCCAGGGTCACTCTGGACCCTGATTGCCAGAACCTCAATGGCTAGATTAAACAGCAGGGAGGATTAGAGGGCATCCCTGCCTAGTTCCACTACAAATGGGAAAAAAAGCTAGAGCTGTAGATATCAGTGTGGACCGCAGCTCGGGGATGAGAGTATAGAATATTTACTAAGGTTCGAAATTCCACTGGGAGTCCAGCCTTTTCAAGGACTTTGAACAGGAACCCCCATTGCAGGCGGTCAAATGCCTTCTCAGCATCCAACGCAACCACTAGGTCGGGGGTGTTAGTATTTTTTGCTAAGGCTATGTTAAAAAGCCATTTAGTATTTATGGTCGAGAGGCGCCTCTTAATGAAACCAGTTTGATCATCTCTGACCAAAGTTGGCATCACTTTTTCCAGTCGTAATTACAGTATTTTTGCTAGAATCTTAACATCTGAGTTTAGGAGCGATATTGTGTGGATAAGAGCTTGGGTCCAATGCATCTTTGTCAGGTTTGTGTATCAGGACTATACATCAGACATATGGTGCTGCGTATGAGGGTATTTCTGTAAATATTCGCATGTCTTTTTCAGGGTCACCATCAATTCAAACAGGAATTTTTTACAGAAGTCGATATGGAAGCCATAAGGGCCTGGGCATTTGCCTTTAGGTACTCCCATGATGGATGCATAGAGTTCTCCATCAGTGAGTGGGGCTTTCAGTCTGTTCCGTTGACTGTCTGTAAGAGGGGGAAATGCAATATCAGTTAAATATTAGTCATTCTGGTCTGTACCGCTACACTGTCTGGTAGGGCTATACAGGGTTTGGTAAAAGGTCTTAAAGACTTCATTAATAGCTTGTGGATGATACACTACCTCACCCGTTGAAGTACAAATATTCCCTATAACCATCTTGGCCCTTCGTTTATGGATTGCCCTAGCTAGTAGGTGCCTGTCTTGTTCCCGTGTTCATATAGACGCTGTTGAGAAAACTGAAATCCCCGTTCAACATTCTCAACCTGCAACATTCGGAGGTCTTCTCTTGCTCATTGTAGTTGAGCATACATTTTAGGGAAACAAGTAATTTTGTGTTGGGATTCAAGATATTTTATCGTTCTTTCTAGGGACTGTTCTCTATGCTGTCTAGTCTTTTTCTGGTGAGATGCAAAACTAATAATCCTGCCCCTTAGGACAGATTTGAGTGTTTCCCAAATGATCACAGGGGACTGCTCAGCACCTTGTTGAATCTCTTGGAATTCTTTGATTACTTCTCTGACCATCTGGCAGAAATTGTCATTACCTAACAAAGAAGAGTTAAGGCGCCAAGACTTGGGGACCGGAGTGTCCGTGAGGGGTAATAATGGTAACAACACCGGGCTATAGTCAGAAAGGTGGCATGTCAAAATATCAAGGGGTCCCAATTGTGAAAACAAAGAAGGAGAACAAAGGAAGAAGTCAATCCTACTATAGGAACTATGTCGTGGAGAGTAGTAAATTAAGTCTATGTCATCATTCACTTACTTCTTAGACTTCTGGCATTAGCATACAAACATTTCAAAGTGTGTTTTTTGTTTGTATTTTCATTCTGCTTTTTAGTTGAGAAGGATAAATTGGAATCTTTTATCTCAGATGAGTCTTTAATTACAGGCACATGGACTACTTTTCTTATTATTGGAACCTCTCTGTCAGGATGCTCTATCTCTAAAGCTTCATTAGTATCCTTCGAAGATACCTCTCTCCAATCCATGCACAACGAAGCGACTGTTGGCTTTCTCCTATGATTTAGTTTAAAAGCTGCTCCATCTCCTTTTTAATGACACTTCTGTGAGATCACATGTCCTGTTATGAACAGTATTTCTGGTGTGCAGATAAGTATTTCAGTTCTTTTACACTTTGGATTTATTTTGAATTTTCCTGTGATTATTTTGTAGCTATTTTTCCAATACTTTTCCATTTTACCCTGAGGAAGCTTTTTTCAGTGAAATACTGGCCGTGCTGTTGGGTTCGCTATGTATTAACACTTTGGACTGTTATGCCTACTTATTTTATTTGCTTTCTTGAAAAAACTCTAAAAAAATTGTTTTGAAGGTGGATGATTGAACTGTCCAGACGGTTCTAGCATACTACAGCAGGACACACCATCAGGCTATCTGACACCTTCCTTTATCTGTGATTAGATTGAAGTTCTTATCATCGACCAGAATTTGCTGAATTGTGCTTACTTAAGTCCCCATCTATGTACTGGAAAAGTCTATTAATCATTATTAAGGTAGAATTGCAGAAATCCCTTGCTTATTCTTGGGATAAGCAGCTTGGGATCTATCTACCTCTTGGGATCCTATCAGGTAGATAAGAACATAAGAAATTGCCATACTGGGTCAGACCAAGGGTCCATCAAGCCCAGCATCCTGTTTCCAACAGTGGCCAATCCAGATTACAAGTACCTGGCAAGTACCCAAACATTAAGTAATCCCATGATACTAATACCAGTAATATCAGTGGTTATTCCCTAAATCAACTTGATTAATAGCAGTTAATGGACTTCTCCTCCAGGAACTTATCCAAACCTTTTTTAAACTCTGCTACACAAAGTGCCCTTACCACATTCTTTGGCAACAAATTCCAAATCTTAATTGTGTATTGAGTAAAAAACAATTTATTTTAAATATGCTATTTGCTAACTTCATGGAGTGCCCCCTAGTACTTGTGACCTGGCTTGGCCACTGTTGGAAACAGGATACTAGGCTTCATGGACCTTTGATCTGACCCAGTAAGGCAAGTCTTATGTTCTTATGTTATGTTCGTATGTAAGTCTAAATATTGCTACCTATTAAGTAGCTCCTCCCTGTTAAACTAGATCCTGCCCATCACTTAACTGGCTAACTACTTAGCTAAATACTGATTGCTGAATGTGACCAGATATTCAAATACTGCCATTTAGCTGACTTATCTGGCTAAGTGGCACTGAATATTGACCTCCATGTGACCTGTCCTGCCATGTTTTATAGGTTAGTCAAAAGGGAAAGAAGTGCTGACCTGCACCAATGCTCTACTTTTTTCACTTTTTTGCAAAAGTAGGGCTGAAAAGTCTTTTTCTTGTTCCCATTTTTTGCAAAATCCCACAGTTATGAGTTGTTTTACATGATTCTACATCACAGCAGCTCATTAATATTGGATTTATATAAACTTCCACACATAGGAAACTATGCACACATTTGCTATTACAAAGCGCTCTTTTGAGCATTATTTTGCAAAATATTACTTTGTACAATAAATTTAGAAAACATTGACATTTCAGCATTTGTGTGTTTTTTTCGCTATTTTGCAAAATTTATCATGTAAAGTAATCTGCGAAATAAGTTTAGCAGTTTATTCATTTATTTATTTATTTAATAGCTTTTTTTATACGGTATTCATGGGTACATCATATCGGTTTACATATAACTGAAGGAAAATACAAAAAAACAGGGAAGGGGGAGAGGGAGCAGCGAGGAAAAATAAGAATAGGTGATAGAAGGATGAAGAAGGACAGGAAAAACTAATATAGGAACAGTACCTAGGAGTAAAACAAAGTAAAAAAATTACATGAAATAGCCAATAAGCTCAATATACAATCTTGCAAAGTATACAATAAAAAACATGGCAAGGGGACTTGTAAGAGGAAGGGGAGGGTAAGGAAAGGGGGAGGGAAGGGTTACAGGGGCAGAGCAAAGACGAATAAGAACAGGCGGGGAAGGAAAAGTATGGAAGGAAGTACAAAAGATAGGGACGGGGGAGGAACGGGGGGGGGGGGGGGGGGGGAAGCAAGGAACTACTTCAGAGCCAGAGGAGCGAAAGAAAAGAAGACAGAGGAGAAACTAAAGAAGGAGAAGTACCTTGCGGACAAACAATGTGACATGGTACAGAAACTTGCAAATAATCAATATCATAACAATATACAATCTTGAAAACAATGAGATATAGTATGGCAGATAGTCTTGTAAAAGTGCAATGGAGGGATTGGGGGGGGGGGGGGGGGGGGTAAAAGGTTAAGTGGAATAACCGTAGCGTTTAGCCTGTTAGATTGTAAACCCTCTGTGGCAAGGAAAAGCCTACTCTACTTGAATGTAATCTGCCGTGGGCTCGGATCTAGAAAATTAAGTAATTAATTTGAAGAACAGAGTGAGAATATGAGAATTTCTCTAGGGAAGACCATTATCTTAAGAACCACGCAGTCAAATTACTTGAAATTAAAATGATCAAATAGTGCTGCTCTAACATTACAGGATGCTCATAGAGGGGTGATGTCCTTTGATTGCAAAACTGGCAGATTTCCTTCTCTGGTGCCAACAAGATGGTTTTGCCAAGGCTGGCTGAGGTACATTCCGATGCTAGTCCTTCTCCATCTTGACAAACATCTGAGGGACGTGCCTTTGGTCAGGGTTTTCCTCTCTTCTTTCACCCCCTATCCTGAGGTCCAGATGCTCTTCTGCTTCTGTCCTCAGGTCTGACAATCAGCCCCATGCACCCGGCTTTTTTTTTTTTTGAAAATTATTTTATATAGGTTTGCGGCAAGAGGTTTGAGTCAAGATAAAAAGAGAACTTCACATCCTCAGTTTAGAGTGTACATGATGCAGTGCACATAGACTACTGGCTTACAAACTCTACAGCTGTGTGGGTTAGAGCGCATGCTAACAGTGTTCATACACTAGAGAGCTATTTTTTAGTGCATGCATGAAATATAAAGTACATCATCCTTTAATTACAGTTTTAGTATGCACATTGAACATTTAGCACATGCATGCCAACATTTTTAGCATAACTTTTACTACAACTGTTTCTATGTGGTCTATTTACTAAGCCTTCTTAGAATCGACATGGTAGCATGGATCACTGGCTGATTCTAATACACCTGATAGATCGGGTTTTAACTTCCAGTCTACTAAACTAATGAAATGCAGCATTTTCGACAGCAGGCCCAGCCATCTGGAACAACCTCCCCGCAGAACTCAGGCTGGAACCTTGCCTGCTAACATTTAAGAAAAAACTCAAAACTTGGCTGTTCCGCCAAGCCTTCCCAGATCCCTGGGACACACATTAGGTGTTTAATCTACTCACGAACAATGGAACCTCCCTCCTCCCCTGATTACCTGATCCGCATGGATACTTCCTCTAATATGTGGACTAACACTAGTCTGGAATTTGTTATGTCTCTCTTTAACTTAATCTAAGTTGATGCCCTCTTCGGGCCTTTTTCTTCCAGCTACCTAAGCCTCCAAGTTCACGGTCCTCGTTAAATGTAACTTTTGTTTCCTTTATCTCAGTTATATACCCCTGTTCGATGTAAACCGATCTGATATGGTATTTAACCATGAAGGTTGGTATAGAAAAATGTTAAATAAATAAATAAATAAATTATCTTAGCCACATTATAGAGAGCGCAGCTATGGGAATGCTGCTGCATTCGTCAGCTCGGATTTCCGCATACTAACCATCTGAATGTGAAAGGCCAAATAGTGCGGGGGAACCTACTCCTAAACACATGGGGCAGTATGCTTCCTCTCCCAAAGCAGTAATCCTCCTTATAATCAGGATCCTTTCCACAGACAGCAACCTTCAAAAAGCAGAATCAGGGCCGCTCACTGAGAAGCACGCCAAGAAGCTCTCCTCGGCATTTCTTTAAACTTTTGATTTTCCTTTTAAGAGAAAATGCCTCACACTAAGCGTAAGGCTAGACTTAGGGAGAATGTTTCTAGCTCTCCCTTACCTGGCCCGATCCAACAGAGGATTGAGGAGTTCTTCGGCGCGACTCCAGTTTTTGCTCCCGATGTGATGGCCGCTGCAGAGAAGAATGTGGAGTGGAAGCCCTCCCTGCTGGCCGATTAGATCTCCTTAGTCCAGGAGCACCAGTAACACCTTCTCTTCCAAGGTCTGGACCTTTGGATCCAGTGATAATTTTGGAGAATGTCCGTGAGATTCAGCGAGAGGCTGAAGAGAGATTTGCTATTCCATCTGTGATACTGGCGGAGGCACAGACTGTGGGAAAGGCTCCCATCATAGGGGACCTTAGTGCGATCTCTTCCACGCCTGCTGATACGAGGTAGTCTCTCTCTCTCTGTTGGGCTTGGCATGATTTCTCCCCGGACTGATGGAGATGACATAACTGCCCAGGTCGGTGAACTTAAACTATCTAAACCATCCACCATAACCCTGGACGTGCTTTGGAACACACTAGTTAGTTTGGAAACATCTATTTCAACATTAACAACTGTGGTTCTGGAAACTAATAATTCTCTCAAGCAGAATTCAACTACCTTGTCTGGTCAAGAGACTAAGATTTCAAATTTAGACTCTCGATTAACCGCTGTGGAAAAAGTCCAGCAACATCTATCTCAGTCTGATTTAATATATTCCAAAAAAATTGAGTATATTGAGAACGCTTTATACTCTTTAAATTTGAGGGTACTCAACTTTCCAGTTATTAAAGAGCTTGCTCCCGCTGAACTGTTTAGGAATTATGTTTCCCAAATTCTTAAAATTTCGGATACTAGTATGCCTGTAATAACTAAGGCCTATTTCCTGCCTCAAGGAACCCCAAAGTGATAATCCTCCTACTGGAACATCACTGGATTTGACAGATTTTCTCCAAAACTCTCAAGAAGCTGAAATTACACATCAAGGAACATTATTAGTTACATTTGCCTTTTCTTCTGATAGAGATAATGTTTTACGTTTCTTCTTTCATAACTGCTCTTCATTATTTTACGGTCAAAAGATTTGGGTTTACCCTGATCTTACAAGGGTTACCCAATTCCATTGGAAGAAATTTCTTTCATTGCGTTCCGAGGTACAGTCCAAGGGGGGACATTTTATACTTCATTACCCTTGTAAATGTTTGATTAGCTACAATAATGCCAATTACATTTTTTTGAACCATCTCAAGTCCAGGCGCTTTTAGATTCTCCATTATAATAGATCCAGCGTATACAATGTAACTGGTGGTTTTTCTCAGTGTTTCTTTTTTTTCTAAATACCTCTGATTATTCCGCTTGATTTTCTTTTGCCCTCCTTCTTTTCTTGAAATTAATGGGGTTATACGATTATTTAGTTATTTATTTAACAGCTTTTTTTATACCGATATTCGTGGTTACATCATGTCGGTTTTCATCAAAATAAGAGAAAATACAATGAACAGGGAAGGGGGGGATTGCGATAACCAATAAAAGAGATAGAAGTTAACACATGAATAAGAAAGAAGAAATAACTAAAAGGGGTAATTAACTTAATAACGTAACAATGATTTTAGAGCAGGGGTAAGGGGGACCTACGTTGGGTATGCCTGTTTGAAGAGCCAGGTCTTTAACTTTTTCTTGAATTTGAAAGTGCAGTGTTCAAGGTGGAGTTTGGTGGGTAGAGAGTTCCAACAGGTGGGACCTGCGACGTAGAGAGCTTGCTCCCTCATGGAAGTGAGGTATGCATTCTTGAGGGATGGGGTATGTAGTATACCTTTAAAGGATGCTCTGGTGGGGCGGTTGGTGGGGATGAAACGGAGCGGCTCGTCAAGCCAGTTAGAGTTGTGGTTGTAGATGGCTTTGTGTATGATGGTAAGAGTTTTGTATAGGATATGTGAGGGTATAGGGAGCCAGTGGAGATCTTTGAGGAGGGGGTTATGTGGTCAGATTTGCAGATGTTTGTGAGGGCTCTGGTCACCGCATTCTGCAACATTTGAAACGGTCTGATGGTAGCATAATGGCGGCCTATAAGTAACAAGTTGCAGTAGTCCATTTTTGAACAGAGGGATGCCTGTATGACAGTACGGAAGTCGTGTGTATGGAGTAAGGGTTTGAGTTTTTTCAGAACATGGAACTTGTAGAAACCTTCATTTAGGACAGTGTTGATATGTTTTTTTAAGTTTAATTGCTGGTCAATCAGGACACCAAGATCCCGTACGAAGGGCTGTGCAGAGATCGAACTGTATGCAGGGTCGCTTGAGAGGGAAGGTGTGGGGTTTGGTGGTTGGATATGAGGAGCAGTTCTGTCTTAGTAGTGTTAATGGCAAGTTGGAGATTTGTGTGTAGGGTGTTTATGGAGGAGAGACAGTTCTCCCAAAACTTTAGCGATTTGGAGATGGATTCTTGAATTGGTATGATGATTTGAACATCGTCAGCGTAGATGAAAAATTTGAGGCCGAGGTCAGATAGGAGCTAGCATAGGGGTAGAAGGTATATGTTGAATAGGGTAGAAGAAAGTGAGGAGCTTTGGGGGACACCTTGGGTTAGGCAGATATGTGTGGATTCAGAATTTCCTATTTTGACAGAGTATTGTCTATTGGCCAGGTAGGATTTAAACCAGAGGTGGGCTGAGCCTGAAATACCGATGTCATAGGCGAGAGAGGAGGATATTGTGGCTTATTGTATCGAACGCTGAGGAGATGTCGAGGAGGGCTAGAATGTAACAGTGACCTTGATCTAGGCCTTTGAGGAGGGAGTCAGTGAGGGAGAGTAAGAGTGTTTCTGTGTTGAAATGCTTACGAAAACCAAATTGGGAAGGGTGAAGAATGTTGTTATTGTCAAGGTAATCCACGAGTTGGGAGTTGACCACCTTTTCCGTGATTTTAGCATCGAACGGAAGGTTGGATATGGGACGATAGTTGGATGGGTCATTGGGGTCAAGTGAGGGTTTTTTGAGGAGGGATTTGACAACTGCATGCTTGAGAGTGTCTGGGACTATGCCAAAGAAGAGGGAGCAATTAATAATATCTGCTAGGGCTTTCTAAGATGATATTGTAAGTTCCTTTTTTTCTTCCTTTTGTATACCTCATTTTCTAAACAAGGGGTTCCTTGTAATTGTTTTGAAATTGCATAAAAATTAAATTAAAAAAAAAAAAAAAGCAGAATCACCCTTCCCAACAGACAGTAATCTCCTCCCCTGATGTACAAGTGAGTGTTTGGGTCAGTGTCATAGATTGCCCCCTCCCGCCATCAAAGCTTTCATGGTCCATTTGACCAGTAACAGGAGTTTGGAGGGACAGCATAGCGCATACAGGGATCTTGGAGATTACCAGAGGGACGTCTGGAGGGTTGGTGTGGTCCTCTGTGTGGGCTGGGGTTTGGAGCACACTACTTCACTGGAAGATTAACTGCCTGTGGAGGGAATCCTGTCTGTCAGGGAGTTACTGCCTGTGGGGGGAACTTGCAAATGATGGTTCGGGGGGGGGGGGGGGGGGGGGGAGGGGAGGGGAAGAGGAGGATTGTGCAAAAATTAGGTGACCCTTGCTAATGCAAGCCATCTAAGCCTAGAAAGTTAGCTTCACCTCCTGAGCTGTAAAGTTTCTATTTTTACATGGCCTGTGTTAGGCTCATTTGGTATAATGTTGGATACTAAAGCCAGCGTTAATACCTAATGAATCTTTTTGCATATGCAGGCCCTCTTTTTGGGTCATTTTCATTCATGTTAGAATTGTATCATGTTCATGCTAAGTACATGTGAACTATGCATGTTGCCATCTTTAGTAGATGGGGCATTAGATAAATAGGCCTATACTATAAAGGTCATTAGGGTCTTTGTTTACCATCTTCAAGGTATCAAAAAATGTGGCCCAAATCAGTGATAATTAATCGTATGCTTATTTTCTCAAAAGATGCAGGTTTACATAGAAATTTACAAATGTCTTGAAATTGAAACAAAACCCTTTAATACTCCTAAATCCCCTTTCTCAAGTTTAGCCCCCCCCCCCCCCCAAAGAGATAGCAATGAATCTTAAATGCACGGAGGCAATAACAGTTTTGCATCTAAATGTGATTAGCTACAAGCCTTAGTGAAGAGATCCCCTTCTCCCCCTCCCATGTGCCATTTCTCTTGTTTGTTTTAAAGGCACATTTTGTGTTGCTGCTATTTGAGAGGTCTGGTGTCAGCAGAGGGAGAGGAAATTAATGGTTGTCCAACTAATGAGATTGTAAATAGGGGTTTCCTCCAGGCAAAGGATAATCTCATAGGAAAAGAGTGTGCAAACAGTTTCAAAAACTGCACCTCAGATACGTTCAGCTTTGCAGAGCTCCATTATTTTTACTGTTTTAGATAGCTGCCACCCAGAGCCGTTTACTTTCAAGCATTTATAGTGAATGTGTTTACAGAGCAATCCATTTACCTGAGAGAAAGAAATATATTGAATTTTCCCAGAAGCAGAGCATTTAAATTTATTCTGCCAACCCTTCACCTCCTTCTAAACTCCGCTGTCCCCAAGCATTCTTCATAGATTACTTTTTTTTAAGCAAATTTTGTTTAATATATTATTTATAGCACAGAATGTATAGTGCCCACAGTGAGTTCCATGTAAGTAAAAGATACAGGATCTTATTCAATAAAGATTTTTTTTTTTCTGTAGGCACAGAATGGGGGAAAAAATCCTTTTTGCCCTTAGCATTCTGTTAAAAATAACAAACTATAGTTTCTACATACTCTGTGTGCAGTAGGTTACCTCCTTCCCTTGCTCTGCTTCTCCTGTGATTAATTTGCCATCTGCTGAGCAATGCAAATTTACTGCCATCTGTGTCTATTGCTGTTCTTCTCTGGTGTGTTCCAGAGGTCAACGTGCAGTGCAACATTTATCAGAATAAGTCAAGAATGAGTGGCGCTCTGGGGCTGATTCACTAAGGCTTTTCCACCATTCTGTGTTTATGGCAAAAAAAAGATTATGATAAATCAGGGCCTAAGGCTAATCACCAAAATGTTAAAACTAATAGAGTTATGATATTTATTCACTCATGACATTCTTGTGGTATTTATAAAGGACAGTTTTCAAAGGTATCTGGTTGAGTAAATGGATATTCACCCAGGTAGATTGGCCTAGTTGAAAATTGTTCCCCCTCAAAGCCTTTAAAAGTCTGCAAAGGTTTTCACTCTGCATGCACTTTTAGTCGGATGAAGGAGAGGCATTCCCAAAGGATGTGTTTAGGTAGTTTCCGTCTCCTTTATTTTATTTTTTTTACTTAATCAAAACCAGGGCTAGGAACCGCCACTACGAACCTTCATTAAGGAACGGACTGGGAGGAAACTTCCCTATCCCCCTACCTAACCTTCCTACCCCTTTCCCTCGCCTCCCCATCCCCTAAACCCTACCTTTTTCCTTTTTTTCCTTCTTGGTTTGCAACTTACTTCAGCTCCCGAGCTGAAGTAAGTTGCGTGCACTGGCAGCTGGCCGGCGCTCAAGGCTCCAGGACAGCAAACAACGGTGCTGTCCCAGCCCCCCCCCCCCCCCCACGCCCCGCCACCCGGCCCGACTCTTGCAGGAAGGCTGGCGTACTTGTGCGCTTACCGGCCCTTACGCACGTGGCCGGGCCGTGTGGAAAATTGGCTTGGCGCGTGCAAGGCCCGGCCACGTGCATAAAGGCTGGAATTTACGCGTGCAGTGGGTCGAAAATCTACCCATTAGTGTTATCATTGGTACATTTCTGTTCATTACATTATGGAAGAGAGAGAGCAAGGGAAGCTCTCTGAGGTTTATAAGGAGGAAGGAGAGAATGAGAAAGATCCATCATTCCTGCTCCTCCTTCTACCAGGAGATTATGGAGGGGTGGGGAAGTCCATGAGTTCCCATATATCTGCTGAAAGCCATCAGCAAGAGAGATGGGAGTCTCTCATCCGGCCCTTACACACAAGTCACTGACCTGGAGTGACTTGCAATGACTTGCAGTGACTTGCAGTGACTTGCAAGTCACTGACCGAAGGGTCAGGGTATGCCTGTGGGTTCTCGATTAGCCTGCTTTTCACGAGTAGAAAGGCTGAGAGTCCTTAATTGACCTGACAGTTTTTGATAGCAGGGTCAGTGCTTTCCCCCCGTCAGTCCCTAATCAACTTGCCAATCTCCGTAAGTTGAGCTGGGGGTCCCCTAATTGTCAGATTTTTGCAAGAGGGTCTGGGAGTTTCAGATCAGCTTTCTTGATACTGCCAAGAGGTTTCAGGATTCTTTGCTTAGGCTGTTGGTCTCTGGCAGGAGGATTGGGGGGTTCCCATGTTCTTGGATCCCACCAATAGGAGGCTCAGAGACACCCTTGCATCGAGCAAAGAAAATGTGCTAAATTTTATTGCATTTTCTTTGCTTTAGGAAGTGAATTAAATATGCAAATTATCCAGAATAATTGTAACTAGAATAATTTTGCATACCTAATTCTTTGTGCCTACTCTGAAAATCCAGTTGATTCTTGCAGTGATAAATTTGCTTAAATATCACAAGTAATTCATCAACTTTATTGCAGTATAATACATATATCCCCCTTGCCCCACTTGCTTGAATTTATAAATGCTTTAATGCAGTCCAAGGATGAGGAAGAACTATAACTCCTCAGTTCAAGGAATGTGACAATACCTCACATTCAAAATTATGAAGTGTTTGCAATTTCTGATTACTGCAAATAGATTTGCAATTAACATACACGACCATATTCACTTAAGTTCCACAGCCCCTTCAAACACTTATCAGACAAGTGAAATGAAACAAAAAAAAAAATGGATATGAGCAGATCAGAAAGACTCAATTATCTTCATGGATATGACACATGGTAAATGCAGCCTTTTGCTTTCTATAGACATACAGGAATGGCGAAATGCCATTTGAGGTTATGGGACAAATTTTACATACCATATTTATCAGACTAAAAGATGCACCGAATCATGAGACTCATCAGATTATAAATATGGTATATGAAAAAAACCCCTGTTAGTCATTGCCTCCTAGTCGTAGTAGAAGTGGCCTTGGGCCTCTCTTGCTGCCTTCAAGGGCTGGCATAATAGACTATGCTAGTTGCACAGGCCTACTCTCAGAAATAAACTGCATTTATTTAAAATATTTATATTCTGCAAATGCAAAAAATTGTTTGATGCAGATTATAAGGTTTGAAACATCAAACAACATCACCATAAACATAAAACAGCACAATCACAAATTAGGCATAAATACTTAATAACAAAACTATTCAAGGTCAGTTATAGGCTACTTTTTAAAAAATTGTCTTATAGTTCAATACAGGTTACTAGACCTTGAATTTTGATTTCTATTGGTGAATAGTTGAATAACTTGACATATTTCACATGATAAATGAAGCTAAACAAAGATTCATTTGCATCCCTGGTGGTATTTGTTTTTTTTGACAAATGTAGAATTTGTTGACAAAACAAAAAATGAATGGTGTGTTTAGTGGAGTATGCTGTTTGACCACATACTAAAGAACATAAGAAATAATGTTTTATTTTAAATTTTATATAACAAGCAGAAATCAGAGTTACATCCTTCAAATCACAGGAATAGGAAATAACTAGAGTATACTTCTCATCCAGCTGCTATTTAAATTTAATCACATCCTTTAATCTGAACATCACACATCAGACACTTTATAATGAGCTACTCATATAATCCCAGTATATAAGTACATAAGATTTGCCATACTGGGTCAGACCAAAGGTCCATGAAGTCCAGAATCCTGTTTCCAACAGTGGCCAATCCAGGTCACAAGTACCTGGCAGGATCCCAAGGGGTAGATAGTTTCCAAGCCTCTTATCTCAAGAATACGTAGTGGATTTCTGCAACTCCATCTTAATAATGGTTTATGGACTTTTCACCAGGAACTTGTCCAAACCATTTTTAAACACAGCTACACTATTAGCTTTCACCACAGCCTCTGGCAATGAATTCCAGAGTTTAATTATGCGTCGAGTAAAAATATTTTTTCTCTTATTAGTTTTAATTGTGCAACTTAGAAACTTCATTGTGTGTCCCCTAGTCTTTATACTTTTTGAAAGAGTAAACAACTGATTCACTTCTACTCGTTCTATTCCACTTTTTATTTTATAGACTTCTATCATATCTCCCCTCAACTGTCTCTTCTTCAGGCTGAAGAGTCCTAATCTCTGTAGCCTTTCCTCATAGGAGAATTGTTCCACCCCCTTTATTATTTTGTTTGCCCTTCTCTGTACCTTTTCTAATTTTGCTATATCTTTTTTGAGATGTGGTGACCAGAACTGAACTCAATACTCAAGATGAGGTCACACCATAGAGTGATATAGAGACATTTACTGTTACACTCGCCGCTGCGGAAGCCCCGCAGTGCAGCCCTCTCACTTCTATACACAAGTTTCAAGCTCCAGCTCCTCGTCGCTGGCGGCGGTGGACCGCTAGTCTCGATCTTGGACTTCCACCAGCTCCTCTGGTCCTGCTCCGCTTCCCAGGACCTCCAGCCAGGATGCCTCCATCCGTCGGGCCTCCCTGAGGGGTTTGCGAGAGACGTCGCCGGCAGCGCCGCACCCTTCCCTAGGCACGTGTGTACACACCAGTGAAACATTTAAAGGGCCCGCGGCGGGAACCTGGCCTCGGACCCGGATGTTGACGTCAGTTCCCTCAACATATAAATGCTCAGGCAGCACTCCTTAGCGTTGCCTTTGCAACAGGTCGCCTTGGTCTCCTATTCCGGTTTCCGAGTTCTAGTTGCTTTGCGCTTGACTTGTTCCTGTGATTCCAGGTTCCTGTTCCTTGTGTTCGTCTCATCTGCTACTGGATCAACTGGATCAACTACCTGACCTCTGCTACGTCTGACCTCGCCTTTCTTTGCCTGCCTTCTTCTAGCCTGACCTCTGCTATGCCTGACCTCGCCTGGTTTCTCCAAGCCTAATCTCTGCTACGTCTGACCACGCCTGCCTTCTCCGTGCCTTGACCATTGCTACTTCTGACCATGCCTGACTTCTCCATGCCTTGACCATTGCTACGAACGACTTTGCCTCAGACTTTCTTGAGTTCAGAGTTCCACGTTGCTTGCTACACCTTCCAAGTGCCACCAGCAACCATTCAACCTTGACAGTGAAGCCTCTGTCCCTATCCTCTGGATGCAGACTATTAAGGCTTCGGCCTTCCTTTGCTCAGGCACCTTCAGTTCCTTCTTGTCCCTTGGTGCTTGAGTTCCTGTTCCACATCCCGTCCAGGATAGGACCACGCCACCTACTGGTTGATGTCTTTGGGCTGAATCATCTCCTACCTATACTCAACCTTGAGGCCCGCCTAAGTCCTGCCTGCCCTGGCACCCGAAGGCTCAACCTGAGGGGAACGTGGGCTGGTATAGGTGAAGCTCCAGTGGCCTCCAGCTGAAGCCCACTCCGCCTGCTGACGGTGGGGACCCATAGACTCTCGCTTATAGGTTGCGTCAACCCCACCTCAGCCCAAGGATCCACCCCCTACGCAACATTTACTTCAAAATACTGTTTTTAAAATAACCTAGGTGAATTTTGGCTGACAAGAAATCCTGAAATACACTTCTACCATGCGAAAATTCTGTTGTCAGCCTTCAGAGAAACCCGAAAAACCTTGCTTTCTCCTTGGCAACAACTGATTATTGTACCTGAATTCATAAAAAGCTTTAAGTTGCTTTGAATCTTACTCAGAAGAGGCAAGCTAAAAATCAAAATTTCCCTTTCCTTTATGAAGAGAGTGGATTTTGATTGCATGCCAATAGCATATCACTTCGATACAGCTTATAAGATCCTATTCAGACTGATCAATGCTGTATTATTGTACATGTCTTTGGCTGAATTTAACTTGCATACTGAAAATCAGTTTTCTGTACTGTTTGACTTGGTCACAGCAGATGCACTGGAACTTGCACTGGGTTATTTCCCTTTGGAGCAGTGCTTGGCTGTATGTTAAATTAAAGAAGGTAGGCCTGTTTTCTTGTTGCTATTGCAGCCTCTTGAGACTTGTTTGTGACATCCTGTTTTCCTAATGTCACTTGGTTCTCTGCTCTGACATAATTGGCAAATTACCTGGTAATTAAACACTTCATATGTTAAACTTTTAAAGGTATTTCTTTGATAATTATTTCCAAGGATCTCCAAAGAAAATAAATGAATGCTTTTATATAATCTTGATCCAGTTGCATCATTCTATGTAGTAAATAGAATAGATATTCCCTTTTTCACTTAGGCATTTAGACATTATTTTATTTTATTTTCCTTTTATTTTTCAACCCTACAACCTTTTAGAATAGAATCCATTCTTGTTTTAATCATGTATATTGGTAAGCTATTATTTAGTTTATTTTCCTTAGAGCATATCTGATGAATTTCTTCATTGCAGACCCAAATTTACTTCTGCTCTACACAGTTCTATTATTTTATTACCTTTAGCATCAATTGTTCTAGTTAGAAATTACAAATCACAAAAAAAAAAAGTTATGGAAGACCTAGATTTGCTTTTTTAAAACCTAGTGGTTAGCATAGCGGGCTGAGAATCAGGGAACCCTGGGTTCAAATCCACTTCTCCCACAGTTGCTCCTTGTGATCTTGGGCAAACCACTTCACTTAGGGCCCTGGTTACCAAGCAGTTTTCCCATGGACACACAATGGGAGAACATGTTTAATAAATAGTCCCCTTAGTTTATAAACCTTCTGGGGCAGGGAACTCACCTTGAGCTCAAATATGGGAAGGCTAGTAATCAAAACCAAAATCTAAGCCCTCTTTTTCACTTACAGGATTTTATTCTGCTTCCTTAAACATAGTAGCACAGTAATATAGTAGATATATGGTAGAAAAGGTCCATTTGGCCCACCCATTTGCCCCTGCTTACACTACTTCCAGTAGTCAGCTATGCTATCTTGTTTGCCTGCATTGCTCTAACTTTTATCATTACTTTCTTTTTCTTACTACCATCCACTATGCTAAGGATATCTTCCAGCTGTGAGACATACAAATGACCACTCACAGGTGATTTGGCCTTCTCCATTTGTAGTAATCTGGGATTCTTAGCCAAACTAACCTGCTGCCAATGCTAGAAAGCTTGCTACTATCCCTCAGTGACCAAAGTCTTACTGCCATGTCCTGTTGGTTGACCTTACCCCCTTTTCCTGAGAGCTTGACACAGCTAGACTACTACTCTGTTCTGGTTGGTTTTCTCACCTTTTCTCTATGCCGTCTACTGTTCTGGGTAGATGACCATAATCAGATTCCATTCCTAGTGTAACACTCAGATCGCCCTTTCTAGGAGGCCCTGCATGAAGTTAGAAAGTAGCACATTTAAAACAAATCAGAAAAAATTCTTTCACTCAATGCACAATTAAGCTCTGGACTTCATTGCCAGAGGATGTGGTTAGGGAAGTTAGCGTAGCTAGGTTTAAAAAAGGTTTGGATAAGTTCCTGATGGAGATATCCATAAACAGCTATTAATCAAATAGACATAGGCAATAGCCATTGCTTATTACTGGCATTAGTAGCATGGAATGTATTTATTGTTTGGGTACTTGCCTAGTATTTGTATCCTAGATTGGCCATGTTTGGAAATAGGATATTGGGCTTCATGGATCTTTGGTCTGACCCAGTATGGCAACTTCTTATGTTCTTTTTTTTTTATCATTTTTATTCAGCAATAATGCACTACATCCAGTTGAATAATACAGTGAACATGTTACTTATATAATTTGTATCAATCACATAAAGATTGCTTTGGTTTATCTACACCGCAACAATATCTTGACCATACAATATTTGTAAGTGATCAACCCAGTGGAATCGTGTAGAACTGACGTTTTAACTTGATTATTGTTGAACTCCCTTATGTTCTTATCCTACTGCTCCCACACCCCTCTTCCTGCCACCTGTTTCTGTATCCGTCCCAAATTTCCAACAAGATATTGGTTGCTATTACCTCTGCTTGTAGATCATTCCAGGCATCTACTCTCAGTATTTCCTCTGAGTCTCCTTTCTTCCAATTTCATATCATGACCCCCATATCCTAGAATTTATTTTGTTTATGCAACATGTCACCTACTTGTATTTTATTGAAGCCTTCTAAATGTTTGAATGTTTCCATTATATCCCCCTTTCCCTTCTCTCTTTTAGTGAGTGGATTTTGAGTCCCTTTAAAATGAGCACCTGGTGGCTTACATTCTCAGTAGATTTGGTCATATTCCGAAGTGCAGTAGAACACCTGAAAAGCCTTTTCTGAAACATACACTGCAAAAAAATACCCCATCTGAAATTTAAAACCATTCAGAGTCGATTTACAAGATATTTGTTTCTATATGAAAAAAAATAGCATTTGGGCTAGATAGCATTGTAAAGAAAAACATTATTTATTGACACAGATCACATAATTATTCTAAACTCCAAATGGCACTCAATTATCATAGGAATGTAATTTAATGACAACAATTATAAGCGTAAGAAAAACAAGCCCAGCTGGTATAAAAATTGACTCCCTGAGTATTTTAAAAAGATCATGCAAGCTAAAAATATTGCATGACAGTCACTCTAAGGAAAGGTTTTCAATTCTCAAAGCTTATTATAAAAAATGTTACCATTTTGGCCATTAGAAATCCAGGGACCAAGGGAAGATTTACACAGAACTGGAGAGTTAGTGAGCCCTGAGGAGCATGTTCCTCCAGGGTAGAAAAAGCACATCATGTGGAGAATTAACCTTGGGTTTAACATGGCACATGCCATTACTTCATTAGTTCAGTAGTTCAGGTACATTAGCTCTTAGTCACCCAAAGAGCTATCATCAGCACATAGGAAAAAAAAAAGTCTCAATACAGTATGCTTTAGAAAACAACTTCACTAATCAGACCCTTTGCACGTCAAATCTCTTAAATCATTCTCAGAGCTGCTGGTTGGCTATATAGTTTCCATGCATTAAAGGGGAGGGGAGGGGATTTTTGTGCCAGTTGTTGTTCTGTGCCAGTTATTGTTGAGTATGCACACGTGTTTTCAGCTGCTCTAACTGGCTTTCCTTTCCCTCTTAACCACATGACTTTGTCATATAACTTACTATCTGAATCTCATTCTGTTCTTCTTTTCTCTCTTACTGCTTCTTGTCTGGGTTATCCCATTCATTTATCTGTCATCTCTGCTTCTTTTTAGTCATTGCATTTAAAAGATGAACATTATTATTTTTTTGTAGATAGGATTATTTTACCTATGTTTCATTTTTGGAACATGATATAAAACATGGCAAACATATTTTTCTCACTATACCTGTGCATACTCTTTCTGTTGGAATAAAGGAATGCATAAGAAAAGTGAACATTTTTGAAACAGCCCGAACAGGGCTTAAGGTCCACAGGGACATTTTATCCGCAGACCTTTGTCAGATTTTTAAAAGTGGATTTCTGGGCATAAACATGCTTGGAAAATTCACAGGCCTGCGTGGAACTGCCCCCCCCCCCCCCCCCCCCCCCGCCCCCATGGAATATATGCCTAAAGTTACACCTGCTAGACAGGCAGAACTGTGTGCATGTAAATTCTGATTCCACCCCCCCCAGGAATGCCTATTTAGTTTGCACATAAAGGTACATGCAAAATCGTGTTCCGTGCATACCCACCAAGAGTCTGATGCAATAAAGTGCGCCCAGCCTAGGGCACAGGTTTCACACATTTTGGACACACTAGACTAGTACCTGATGCAATAAGGAGATTAGCATGTCCAAAATGTGCACCCAAAGAAACGCATAACCGATAGCGCTCATCACATGTAAATTCCATGTAGATGAGACTATTAGCTATTCCCCCCCCCCCCCCCCCACTCTCCAATGCAGAAAATTGCTGGGCGCTCAAGGAGCACTTTTTAATGTGGCAAAATTAATTCCAGCCCCGGAGCTGACGTTAAATCAAGGGCTCATTACAAATTAAAAAATAGGGTCCTCTGCTCTGTGGTTCCTCCTACTTAGTATCGTTGCAATACTTAAATCTACTGCTTGTGGTGTTTAAGAATAAAGGTTTGATGTAAAAAAAAAAATTCTGGCCGCATAATATATTCGCACAATATACCCGCTCCAGGCTGATTTTGCCCCTTGCTTTTGTGCATGTATCTTATGGATGCATTTTGGGCGGGATAAAATGGATGCTCATATTGGGACAGATTTTTAAATGAGTGCACGCAGGGTACATTTGTGCACGCTACCCGGCGCTCACAAATGCGCACCCGATTTTATAACATGCGTGCGCTGCCACGCGCATGTTATAAAATCCAGGGTTGGCGTGCGCAAGGGGGTGCACACTTGTGCACCTTACATGCGCCGAGCCCTAGGGGAGCCCCGATGACTTTCCCCATTCCCTCCAAGGCCGTTCCGAAATCGGAGCGGCCTCGGAGGGAACTTTTCTTCCGTCCCCCCCATCTTCCCCTTCCTTCCCCTATCTAACCCACCCCCCCCCCCCCAGACCTCCCTAAATCCTCCCCCTACCTTATTTGAAGGGCTGGTGCGCGAACCTCTGGCACGGCCGCTGTGCTGGAGGACTCAGTCCCGCCTCTGGACCGCCCCCGGATCGACGCCACGCCCAGGACCCCGCCCCCTTCCCGCCCCTTTTTCAAAGCCCCGGGACATACGAGCGTCCCGGGGCTTGCATGCGCCGCCAGGCCTATGCAAAATAGGCTCGGCGCGTGCAGGGGCAGGTTTTTGGGGTTACGTGCGTAAGTTACATGCGTAACCCTTTGAAAATCTACCCCATTGAGTGCTCGTTGCAATTGCAGGCGCACAGGAGTTGTGGCTGTGCGTATGTTAGGAAAACGGGCACTAAATACGAGCGCCCGTTTTAAAGTGCATCTTATTGCATCGGTCTGCGAAGCTATTCTCAAAGAGCCACTTCTGTGCATTAATCGAGTTTTATGTATGTAACTGCCTTTGAAAAGCTTTGAAAATTCTGGCTAAAGTCTGCTGGTAAAAAGTACTTGTAGACTTTAGCCTATGTGAAAATTACCCTCTTTGCATCTGCTAATCTTATTTCCTACTTTTGCAGTTCTAAAAATATTATTATATGTACAGTACATTATATTTATTTCAATGAGTGATTATATGATGGTATTTCAATTTTGTAATAGTGGGTCATTTTCATTCTGTTTTTCATGCACCCTATACTTTCATGATGACTTTTGCGGATATGCTCTAGTCTTACTTTTTAAAGGCTGAGAAAACATTTTGTGCTGCAAGCAGACCTGTAAACTCTCATACTGGGCATGAAACTCATACACTTGGAATCAATCTCATGCTCTACAGAACTACACTTCCCAGCATTTCCAGTCTCACAATACCCTAAGAAAAGGCTGCAGTAGGACTACATTTCCCAGCATTCATCTTCCAAATTCTATTGACTAGCAGCTGTAAGTCAAATGGTATTTTTTTTCCTTATGGCTAATAATGTCACCTTCTACTGAAAGGAGGATCAAGCTTGCTTTGGGCTTTTAGGCCATGCTACTTTTTTTCTTCAATGCCCTGGAAATATCAACCAGACTCTCTGGCTACAACTTATGAGCCTGCAGCAGCTAGTCTGCCTTTAATAATTAGTGTGGTGCATGAAAAAACTTTAGTTTTGTGTTATTTTGTTTGCTATTTTGTATTGTTTGTTTGTTCTTTTCACGTTATGTAGTTTATTTTAGACTTTAACATTGGGGTTTTCCATCCAAGTTTTATAAACCCTCCAGGGAGGCATCAGTAAGGGAAACATGAACACCCAAATGCATCACAAGAGGGGCAAAGCAGCACAATCAATGGCATGAACAGCCCGGAGCACCTAAATGGGACAAAGGTAGCAACAATTGCATGAACATCCTATGGCACAATGAGAGGCATAAAGCAGTACAAACTAATAAATAATAAATAATAATAAATAATAAAAAATAAATAATGGCATTAATACCCCACATAACCATGTGAGGGGCAAAGCATCATAAACAGTGGCATAAACAATGAATGTCACAATGAGAAGGGCAAAACAGGAGAAATCATGGCATGAACACTCCAAGGCATAGAGTAAAGGGTAAAACAAGCAAGGGAGTGGCATCAACACCTCAACACCCAATACCCCAAGATACTGAGTGAAAAGTAAGGCAACAAGCAGAATGATATCAACACTCCAAGGCACAGAATGCAGAGCAAGGCAGCAAAAAAAAAAAAAAAAGTGGCATCAACACGTCAAAGTACAGAATGCAGAGCAAAGTTGCAAGAAGATTACTGTAGTTGGTGATTCAATCATTAGGAATATAGATAGCTGGGTGGCTGTTAGGCTAAGGATTGCTTAGTAATTTGCCTGCCTGGTAAAAGGTAGTGGACCTAATGTGTCACCTAGATTTTAGAGAATGCAGGGGAGAAGCTGGCTATCACGATACATGTCAGTACCAGCAACATAGGAAAGTGCAAGAGGGAGGTTCTGGAGGCTAAATTTAGAATTTTAGGTAGGAAATCGAAATCCAGGCCTCCAGGGTTGCATTCTTAGAAATGCTTTCCATTCCACACATGGGACCCCCAAAGGCAGGCTGAGCTCCAGAGTCTTAATGCACAGATGAGACTGTGGTGCAGGGAAAAGGGTTTTAGATTTATTAGGAACTGGGAAACATTCTGGGAATGGGGGAGCCTGTTCCAAGGGGACGGGCTTCCTCTTAGCAGATGGAACGAGTCTGTTGGAGCTAATATTTAAAAAGGAGATAGAGCAATTTTTAAACTATTTATTTATTTATTTATTTATTTATTTATTTATTTATTTAATGTGTTTTGTATACCATCATTCGGTTTCGCCATCAGAACGGTTTACAGTAATCGTGAAAAAAAGGTTAGATAAACATCATCACATAAATTAGTTCATGGGGGAAAGTTGATAGTCACTCAGAAGTATATGGTTTAGAGGGAAGTATCTTTAAAGGATACTGACAAAATATCCTGATACAGAGGATATGGCAATGGTTGAAGTAGCCAGTTGGATTTAAATAAAGAGCACATAGATATGAATGACTCCAAACTACCTCTATCATCTGCTAATAAGCATGATGTGAATATAACTGAAGCTTCCCCTGGAGGCTCCCTATTTGACCAGCACTCTTGTGTCCCAAACTGAGGGCTGAATATAAGGAGCCCTAATCTGAGACACCTGTTCCCTGCATATTTCTGGTGCCTGCTGGATCTTGACGCCTGCTTCAATCCTGGTCCTTGGCTTTGATCCTTGCCCTCAGCTCTGTTCCTGGATTCTGCTTTTTTCTGATTTCTACTCTACCTGATAAGGCCTAGAGGCTGCCTGCATACAAGGGTCTAACCTATGGGGAATGGTGGCTGCTTCAGATAGAAGACATTGGCTCTGGACTGCCTGGCTTCTCTATGAAACCTACCTCCCAAGGGAGACAGAGGTTAAACAGCATGCCACCATTTAAGTGAACTGCAGCAGAGAAAAAAGGAGGACAATGTAGCTATGTAACATGAGCCACCAGCCCAGGAAACCCAGAATGAGATTGAAAAGGTTGCCAGACTCCTTACTGTGAAGGTACTTAAATGGCCATTGAATAGATGCTTCAGAGACTTAGGTAAGGGATTTGCATGCCCCCTGGACTACTGTTGGTAACTTGCAGTGAAATATCACTTTAAATCAAAGGATAATAAAATCCTAAATTACAGAACTATGACTGGAAAAGTCCTACATTAGACAATTCTGAATGAGAAAGGGATTTATGAGAGAAATGTATTGAAAAACAGTCCTAGGAAGCAAACAAATTCTCACTCTGACTAGCAAGGGGAATCTGAACCTTGGGTACCCAGCTCTCAGACAACAGAAAAGAAAAGACAGGCAGTATGGATGGGTATGCACATATTCTCTTTCCATGGTCCTTCCTGGATCTTGGCCTTTTGGCTGAGAGAAGGTAACCCATCCAGGCTGGGTAACAGCGAATAATTGGCCATGAGCTCAGCGGAGCTAAAATCACTAAAAGCTGAGACTGCAGAGGGCCTGAATCACTGAATGCTAAACAAGCCTTGTGCCTAGTGGAGCTGTAAACCCCAGCCAGGAAAAGGCCTGCTACCAAGGGAAAGAAACCAAAGGACAGTGGCAGATCTGGAGGCAGATCAGTAAGTGACCCAGTGGCAGATTGAGGGTCCTAGGTGGGTGTGAACCCCAGTGGCAGATTGAGCAGTCCCCCAGGAAGGTGTGGACACCAGCTGCAGATCAAGCAGTCCCCCAGGAGGGTATGACCTCAGTGGCAGATTGAGTGGTCCCCCAGGACAAAGATCCTGGGGGGCAGATCAGGAGGTGACCCTGGGTCCCCCTTGAGCAAAGGGATCCCAGCAGCAGATTGAGTGGTCCCCCAGTAGGATGTGTATCCCAGCAGCAGATTGAGCAGTCCACAGGAAGAAGGGGACCCCAGCAACAGGTCCAGTGGTGCAGTTGGGTTCCCCATTAGGGCATGGACTCCAGCAGCATTCAAGGAGGTGGTTGGGTTTCCTAGGATGGTGTGGACCCAGCGATAGACTGGGAAGTGAAGTCAGGTCCCCAGGAGTGCTTGGACCCCAGCATTGGTACAGACCTTTCAGCAGAGGTTCAGCAGCACTGAGAGATGGCAGCAGTTTATGGGCCCCCAGGACAACACTGCCCACCAGCTCAGTTGCATCTTTTCACATGGGTGAGACTTGGGTTAAAAAGAAAGAGAGGATAATAATAACACTTGATTAAGTGGGAACTCAAGAGCTCCCTTCTATTCTACATGGTGGTATACCATGGGGGCAGCAACTCCAAATTGCCAAAATATGAAATGATCTTGCTACCTTGTATAGTTGTGTGGCCTGAGACTATTAACCATGAGTAGATAAGTTTGGCATCCTATTAGCAATGCACATAGTCATGTAGAAATGTATATACTTATATAGTCTAATAAACCTGTATATATTTGTACATATCGCCAGCCTTGTTCACCATCCCATTTGTTTTCATGGGGTGAAGGGAGGGAAATCTCACCCACTAACACCTTCTTCCCCAGGTGGAGGCACCAGGCACCAAGAACGTGAGGACTGATGGAGTATACCCTAAGGGGGGCTCCCGCCAGGTCAGTCCCGGACCCAGGAGTGCTCTGCAAGGTAAGCAGTCTTGGGGGCATTACATCTAAGATTCGCTCCTGTGCAGATATAGTACCTTCTTTCTGTCCTTAGTGGAGCAAGCTGTAATAGCTTGGATCAGCCCAAAATAGAGGCCTGGCTAGAATGAAGCAGCCTCCTGTAGATGCAAAATACTTGAAAGACTTTATGGAGGCAGTACAAGGGATACAGACTCAGCTTCATTCCTTCAGCTGAGGGTAGACTCCCTCCAGGGTCTTTCCTCCAGTCAAGGTGAGCAATTTTGACTGGACCCACCACCACTGGAGCCTGATTAATGCTTCTTGAAAAGTTTGAAGTTAGAAGTGAGTTGAGGGTTTTCCTGCATTAATGCAAACTTTTGTTTCATTTGCACCTGCATTCATATCCATCGGAACTGCTCAAAGTGGGATTTATGATTAGCCTGCTCACAAAGAATGCCCCAAATTGGGTAGCACCATTTCTGGAACAAGATGATCCAATCTCGAACCAAATAGACCTGTTTGTCTCTTCCCCTTCTCAGGCTTTTGGTGAAACAGATTTCATCTTCCCCAGAGCCAGCGGAGCATGACTGACTGTACCTTGGAGTTTAACTAGTTAGCAAATTATTTGAACTTGAATGAACCAGTCCTGTGTGCTCACTTCATGTAGGTCACTAGTTGAGTCTAGTGGCCTACATGAAGGATGAATTAGCCGAGCTAGAATCCCCAGAAAACCTAGAAGCTTTGCTCACTTTCAGGTGAATTTTCAAAGGAATTAAGTATGTAACTGTAATATACAATTGTAGCAATTTTTTAAAGCTAAAGTGCATTTACACATGTAAAACCCAATTTTAAGCATGTAAATGTTTTTAAAAATCAGGCTCTATATACTCAAGAAGTGAGAGATGCTTGAAAGAATGGAGCCAAGAGAAAGAAAGAGAGCTACAGACCTCCACCAACAGATCACTAATCTCTGAGGAGTCCATGCTGGTTGACAGCATGAAACACCACCTTTCTGAGGAAGAAAAGGAGTGACACTGTCAAGAGGATTTGTGCATCTATTGCAGGTAAGGCATCCTGACGGGTTGGCGACTAGATGTCACCAAGTCCCAGTAGAGGATAACCAGCTAAAGGGAATACCATTTAGCAGCTCCTCCTCTAGAGGCAGCTGAGTGGGTGGACCCTGCTTATAATTAAGGACTAGAGAGTCACTCCTTTTGAGTGGTTTCGTTTTGGTGAAGTCTACAGCCCTCACTCAGTTTAGTTTTGGGGAATATTCCTTCCTGTGCAGTCCCTGCCAGGTTGGATCTGCCTCCAGTTTTATTAGGATTTTTGACTACTTTAAGGATTATTTTTCTGGGTTGCAGCCTGGTGATCTTGGTGAAGGCTATCCCCCGGATCCAGAGGCCAGGTCACGGAAGATCTGCCTGTGCCTTTCCAGAGCCAGGGAAGAGCTGCAGTGACCAGAAAACTTGGGCAGTTTAGTAAAGTATTCTCTTTTGGTTGAGAGGAGGTATTTTTGTTACATCTCCTCTTATTTGGAGACTGGGCAAGGTGCCTGATTTCCGTCAAGCAAGTGAGATGTCCAATACAGCAAGAAACGAGAAAAGGAACAGTATTGAAGATCCTCCACAGGATCTTCCTCCTGGGACTCGGGCGCAGGCTGGGTGACTGTTTGAAGACTACTGGAACTCAGGTAGGACTGTGTAAACCTCTAAGGGGATTCCCTCACAGTGTAGGATCCCTCCAGAGTAGGGGACCCTGAAGCTCTCATTCCAGTAGAGTTAAGAATTCCCCAGCGACCTGAGTCACCAGCACTTACACACAGAGAGAAAAAGGACACTCATCTGTAAAGCCACTTATTTCACCTTGAACTTGATTACTTTTTAAGAAATCAGTAAACTTTTATTATTTGAACACCCAGACCTGTGTCCTGCATTCTTTGTCCCAGCCAGGCATCAGCACCACACTTTACAGAAAAGGGATTTACCTCACCACCCGGGCCACAAGCACTAGCTTCCACCCACAGAAGGACTCACCCCTGGGGTACTAATATTGGAGGTGACATGTGGCAGAGGAAGACAGCCCCAGATTTATATAAATTATTTTGTGTGCCCTGGAAGAATATATCACCTTCAAGAAAAGGGTTATGCAGACTTTCAGGACATTTTTGAAATACTAGCCAAAGAAGATCCCAGAATCAGGGTTGTTCCCAGCAGGGAAACACAGACTCCTGGCCAGAGTACAGGGAACATAGCAAGGGATAGCTATCCCTCTGAGTATTAATACTGCCTGAGGACACATCATGCCAAAGAACTGCGGCCCAATTCTACTGAGAATACCCAGAGAAACAAAGAATGAAAAGGCCAGGAAGGGCATATTCTATCAGATACAGCAGTGCTCAAACCTGCAGCTTTAGATGTTCAAGGCCAGTAGATCTTCAGTGAAGCCACAGGGCCTCTGGTTCAGCCAGAATCCTGTAGAAACCATAAAGCTAAATCAGCATTATTGCCTTCAATTCTACCAAGAACGGGTTCTGAACAGATCCCAATCTAAAGTGATATAATAAATTACAGTATGGTATACAAACTTTAACTTTGTTAGATATTAGTACAATAAAACAGTATTATCAAAGAATTTGTGTGTTTATCGCTTTTTCAGGAATTCCTGAATGATGGAATATGCTAATGAGGTAAGTATGAGCTTTCCTGTTTTATGTAATCTTTTTTAGGTGACTATGTCCTGTAAACTCTTTTTCTCTCTCTCTCCTTCTGTCTCTGCCACTTTTTCTTCTCTTCTCCTTATATGGAGTGTTTTCTTTATTAACTTTATTACCTTTGCCCTCACAATGTCACAGGGGCCGACCGTCGGCCGACCGTCGGCCCCTATGACATAGTGAGGGCAAAGGTAGCGCCGGTGCCATTTTGAGTACTGGCAATACGGCCGGAGTGCAGGAGGTCGCTCCCGGACCCCCGCTGGACTTTTGGCAAGTCTTGTGGGGGGGTCAGGAGGCCCCCCCCCAAGCTGGCCAAAAGTCCCTGGGGGTCCAGCAGGGGTCTGGGAGCGATCTCCTGCACGCGGGCCATATTGCTAATATTCAAAATGGCGCCGGTGCTACCTTTGCCCTGTCACATGGTAAGGGCAAAGGGCCATCAGCGCCATTTATTTTAGCGCAGCTCATAGCGTGGGAACGGGAGATTGCTGCCCGCGGCCCCCCTGGACCACCAGGTATGTGTAAAAAGTTTTTTTTGGGGGGGGGGGTCGGGAGAGTGGGGGAGGCTAAGGGGGTAATTTTAAAGGGTCGGGGTGGGGTTTTTTTTATCGGCACAGGCCTCAGTAAAAAAAATTAGTGATGTGAATTGGAATCGGAACCGATTCCAATTCACATCTCGTAATGATCAGATTCCCCCCCCCCCCCCAGCCGAACCCGATCGCTAAAACGATCGGGCACATGATTCACATCCCTATTATGCACTGGTAGTACTTTTGGCATTCTTTTCATGACAATAAATATGTTTCCAACACCACAGTCTCTTCTCTTTTAATTTACAATTTTCACCTCTGTCTGTGCATGAATCTTTCAAAAGGCACAGATCCATCCACCCTCCTGGATTAGGTAAAATGGAGGTCTTGATGGGCAGGGTAACCTTTAAGCTGGTCAGGAAAACCACTTCCTTGAATGGCCCAAAATCCTGTCATGACACAGAGAGTACATATCTATCTCCCCAGAGACTGAAGACTCCTGATGGGCATCCTCTAGAATCTTTACAGTTCTCTTACTCATGATTAGCAGGTTCTTCCACTTCTTTTAGATTTATCTCAGTCTCTTACTCTACTTTTGCCCCCAATGGGGGGATTCCCAGAACAGATTTTTCTTACCCTGTTCCACTGCAGGTAGGAAGGGGCAGTCAACAATCTTTCTCCTGGATGGCTAGCTTAATAGTCTTTTCCCTTAACTGAAGATAACACCGGTGTTATCCCTTGCAGTGGGTCACCATCTCAGATAGGCAGGTCTTCCCTATCCCTGGGCATCCCCATTCCCTGAATCCAGGAAATGCACAGATGTCCATCAAGGCTCCTACCAATAAAAATGTTAAAATCTCGAAAACATCCCGGAGGGGTATCCAAACCAGCTAGGGTATAGACTGGCAGGACCACCCTCCCGACCCTAGTCAGGATTCCAAGGCTGGGTTAACCTGTTCCCTCCAACTGAAAAGGACAACAATTTACCACCTTCTAACTCTCCAAAAATTGTACACAACTGGCTCCAGAATCTCAGGAGAGAGCTGTTATAGAGCATCCCAGGGGAAAAGCCATTCCCAGGCCCTTCAAACCATGTGCTCTTGGGCCTGGATTTTTATAGAGGGGAAGTCTCTCAGTCTCTTATTCTCTCAGCTCCTGGCTCCTCTGTCCCTTGTTGGGATTTTACAGGTAACTCGGCTATGAAGCAAGGACAGCTGTCTGTCTCTCTATTTCCTCAGAGCGCATACTCCTGTTTCTCTCTCTCTCTTGATAATTAGTTCTTCAGGAGAACTAATTGCATAGCTGCTAGATACACTCCTCTCTTCCTGGCTCCTGGCTCCAACTTTTGGCCATCCTCGCCCCTCACAAACAGACAGAGCCAGCCAAATTGCACCTTTTGTTCCTTAAATGGTCTCCCAAAATTCCTTTGGCTTCCTACTAGGGATGTGCATTTGTTTCATCCGTTTCCTATACAAGCATGTAATATGAAACATATGAAACATATGAAATGAATGCACATCTAATTGACATGTAATGGGAAACGTATGAAACAAATTAAATGAATGAAACGAATGCACATCTACACTACTTCCTACTCTGTTGGCTATGTAGTGATATTTTCTGGGCAGACTAAACAGTACAGCCCTTTTCCAATGTGTAAACATTGTGAGTGCTGGAGGCTGGTTCTTGGAGAACGTTTGTCATTCACAGGAGAGCACACAGGGGTTTTGACATATTCCTTCACCTTGGCTGTGGTGACTTGCAGTCTCTGCAGGGTTGAAAACCCCTTTTTGTCAGGTCCAAAACCCATCACTCAGATCCAGACTCAGCTCGGTCCACACTGCAGGGCTCCAACACATGATGAGCTCATGGGGGAAGGAACCTGTTTTATAGAAGCTTGCTCCCCTTTCTCCACTTAATTGGGAACTGTGTCCTCATGTTTCTGAAAAGGAAACAGGTTAAAACAACCTCTGTCTAATGCAATTCAATTACTAACTAATGAAACAGCAACATTAACAGCTTTCACTTTATCAAATCAATTCAAACCTAGGATACATTTTATACTAGCCACTACCCCCGGCAGGCCGTTGGCTGAGGAATTACTGAGGGTACCCCAAACACATTGTAAGTGAGCTTCTGTACTGGCTTAATCACCCTTTTTCCTAAGGATTATTCCCCTCCCCCAGCATTTTTCAATCGGGGATCATCCTCTGTACCATTGCTATAGCAAGGGGTGCCAAGTGCTATTTGGAATGCCCCACTGGGTTCTTCATGTTCCTGTGTTTTCGCACTGCCCAAATCCCCAGCCTCCCCATTCGTTAGCTCAGTCAGAGGTTCGGGGGTCCTTGATGCAGGAGGTTCACCTGGCTCATTAAGGTTACCCTTACAAATTCAGGCATAGGCAGCAATGAGGTTACAGGAGGAGATGTTTGAATTGGTGCAAGAGGGGGGTTTAGTGGGACCCTCCCCTGTCTGATGGCATGGGTAAAAAGCCTCACCAACAAGATGGAATCAGAAGTCTTCCTTTGTGGGAATGCAGCAGCATATCCCATCTCTGACTAAGAGACCTCACTGTCTGATAGTTCTACTAATTGGTCTGCTACCCCTGTTGGCACCTCAGTCGCTGGAATCTCAGTGGATGGGGTGCAGATAAGGGCACAGTGTCAATTGAGGGCAATCTCACCATCTGCCCTAGGAGGAGCAGGTGATTCTGGTGCAATGTTCTTTCAGGGCCTTGACCTTTTCTGGCTGTACTCGGTAGACAAGTAGGTTTGTTAACTAGGAGAAAATGAGATCTAGTTCTTTGTGCCACCAATTGGTCAACTTATGCTTTCCTGGGCTACATAAGAACATAAGAAATTGCCATGCTGGGTCAGACCAAGAGTCCATCAAGCCCAGCATCCTGTTTCCAACAGAGGCCAAACCAGGCCACAAGAACCTGGCAATTACCCAAACACCAAGAAGATCCCATGCTACTGATGAAATTAATGGCAGTGGCTATTCCCTAAGAAAACTTGATTAATAGCAGTTAATGGACTTCTCAAATAACTTATCCAAACCTTTTTTGAACCCAGCTAGACTAACTGCACTAACCACATCCTCTGGCAACAAATTCCAGAGCTTAATTGTGCGTTGAGTGAAAAAGAATTTTGTCCAATTAGTCTTAAATGTGCTACTTGCTAACTTCATGGAGTGCCCCCTAGTCCTTCTATTATCCGAAAGTGTAAATAATTGATTCACATCTACCTAATACGTTCACCAGTACCTGATCCCTATCACTTAGCTCATGATTCTTAACATTAGCATCATATCGGGTTTTGTTTCTGACTTCCTACAGTTTCAGAGGCTTCCTGGTAGGCCAGGTTCAGTTGCCCCTTTAAGTCCTCAATATACTCGAGATGGCTTCTTGCAGAGTTGCCATCAGGGTACACTCCATTCGGAAAGCACCATATATACATTATCCTGCACAGTAGCAGCTTGAATATCTTCTCTTGCGATGGTGGAAATATATTATAATTCTGAAATAAACAATAAATCCTGAGCAATTGACACAGAGTGTAAACAGAGAAAAGAGAAATTTCCTTTAAAGGTGATTTTTGCTCACTACTGAAATGACTCTGTGTTGTACAAGATGTAAAATAATAATCTTTCCAGGGTCCGCAAAGCTCCTTGGGAAGATTTCTCATGCACTACATGACTGATTGCCTTCATGTTCCTGATACTGGAATTTGGAATTATTGTACTGGCAAACAGCTTGGACATTTTTGTTTTTGTATTAGACAGGAAGCTTAAAAGCCAAAGCAACTTTTTGACTTATCTTGCAATCTGTGATTTTCTAGTGGGTAAGTTCCAATGCCATGAAACTAACAATTTATTTTACTTTGTTCTAAAACATACATGCATTAAAAAAACATATCAAAGAAGAGCAACGTTTCCTACAGTATACATCTCATAAAATATTTTTGATCTTTTATTTATAAATCTGATATTCACTTATGTATAATTTGATTTTTATTTGCAACTAGCTGTACCCGGCCACACGTTGCTGTGGCTCAGTTTGGTTAAATGGAAGAGAAAGCACACGTTTCTGCATTTGCTCTGCTCTGGCCGTTCCAACTCCCTCCCCCCCTTCCCCGGCGGTGGACGGACTGGCTCGGCGACTCTTCTACCCTTTTCTCCTGCTGTGTGTAACTGTCTGGAAGTCCCTACTCCCTCCCCCCTTCCCCAGCGGCGGAGGAACGGGCTGAGCCGTTTCTCAGAGCGGCGACTCATCTGCCCTTTCCTCCTCCCCTCTGTGACAACCAGCACGGAGCGCAGAGCTTTATGGTCCGCACATGCGCGGTAGAGCTGCTCTCTACTGCGCATTTGGGGGTCCATCGGTCAGAGCCCATTTATATTGTAGATAGTGTGTGTTGCTTTTACGTCCAACAGATGGTGCTGTTTTTGCAAAAAATCATGTTTTTACCTGTCACAGGTGTGACATCTATATAATATAGGTATATAAAAACACACATGTATTCGAATGCAACATTGTGTCATGATTTCAAAGCAATCAGTGAAGAACTTTCAGAGATTTAAGATTTCGAACAAACGAACATTTACATTTTTATTTATATAGATGTATACATTAGTTGACACTATTTATAATTCAGTTCATTCAAGTCACTCTGTTGCAGAGTAGTTTAGCCAAAAGTCCATTTTTTCCCCATTATAGTAGCCTAATACATATGCATAATATCAGTGTCACGGAACCTACCTCCCCATATTGCTAGTGCCACTACGATAGGGAACAATTCCAAGAAGGTAATGTTTTTGTCATTCCTGACTACTTCCATGCCTCAAGCTAAACCACAAAGCACCAAGAACCCTGACAAAATGCACCCATGCTGATCCCCCCGCAGCATCTGAATATAGCTCCAGATCTCGACTCGATACCAGGTCAGACTGCCAAATAGCTACCCCATGGAAGTACTATAGAAAAGAATGCCAAACTCTCATGCCCTCCCAGACACATCTTGAAATGCAATTATAAAATTATTTCCATAGAAACACTTGGCCCATCGGGATCACCCTACATGCGAAATTCAATGAGCCAATCAAGGATTGAAATTGAAGCAGCATAATCTTATTTTTAACACTCAAAAATCGCTGTATAATGGATATCAATTGTGTCACCTTATCTTCAGATAGGCAAGAAACCATAGCGATAGAGTCCAATTCCACACCCAAGAAGGTGAGGCAATTAAGCGGGCTCTCTGTCGTCTGCTCAGCTGTGGGTCCTCCAAAACGCTCCGTTATCCACAAGAAAGACTTTAAAAGATCCATGCAATCCCTTGACTCCGGCCTACCCACAAACAAGAAATCATCTAGATAATGAATCACATTCATGGTACCTGCTATCTGCATGGTAACCCAGTGAATCAATGTACTAAATAGTTCAAACAAGGAACATGAAATAGAACAACCCATAGGCAAACACTGTTCTATATAAAAGTCCCCTTCCGACTCGAAGTCCAATAAGGGAAAACATTCAGGATGAATTAGCAAAAGTCGATTCAGCATCCGCCTTAGCCATCAGGCCCCCAACACCACAGCTCAGAACAATCCAGACTGCTGAATCAAAAGATGAGTGATGAATCGAACACAAGTGTCTAGGCACAAAATTATTCACTGACCTCCCACAGCCGGATAAGATAAATTGTGTATCAGGCAAAACTTTCCCTGTTTTTTCTTGGGTATCATCGCCAGTGGAGAAAATTCATCTTTTGATATGCAAAAATCTTTCTTTACAAATAAAATATATTTCATATTTCCTTAAAAAATAAATAATTTACAACCTTTTATGTGTGTCTGCATAATTACTTTTGTCCTTTAAATGTTCTTTGTTCCTTTTCTTTTTTCACTGTGTATGATTTTTTTTCCTTCTCCCTTTTCCTTTCTCCAGTCTCCTTTAGATTCTCCTTTCATACCCCATGGTTTATGCTGCTAATTCTTGTCTCTCTCCCTCCCAGAGTTGATTTAATTACTGGGCAAAGACTTGTGGCTGTGTTCCCTTTTATCTTTTCCATATTTACTACCACTCTCTCTCCTCCCTGACCCTAGCCCTTCCATCTATTCATCTCCTTTCCCCTCCCCCCCCTCCCCGTAATCTGCTGCTTCTGGCCCGTTGCTGCAGCTATTCTCCATTGCACTGGCTGAGAGGAGACCAGCCCTACAACACCTCCTCTCCTGGCCTGTGCAGTCTGACACAGTCACATCATTCCTTATTCCAGCCTATGTGGGCTGATGCAAGCACCGTGGGCCCTACAACACCTGTACACCTATTATTAGGGAACAAGAACAAGCTGGACTACTATAGATCTCTATGCAGAACATACATAGGGGAGAATAAGAGGAGAAGAGGCGCTGGATTTGGGAGTATAGTAGGAGGGGGGGGGGAATAAAAGGAGAGGAGGGGCTGGATTTGGAGTAGAGAGGCTGCTTTACTCTGCAGTATCTTACTCAGTCTCATTTCTTCCCCTGCTGTCCCTGAATGACAGGAGGAGAGGGGCCAGGTTAAGGAGCAGAATGGAACCAGTTCCTGACAGAAGGGATTCCCTCCAGCATCTGGAAGGGCTGGCTTTGATTCTTTTTGCCTTTGCTAAGAGAGTGAAGCAAGGGGTGAACAGAGTTTTGAGATTTTTGGACATTCCAGTAGGAGTTGCTAGATCTGTTTTGATTTTGAGGACTAATCTTGGAATAAGGGGATTTCCACCTTTCCCAGCAGTTTGGAAGATGGAATTGCAATTGAGATCTCCTACCCTTCGAGGGGAAAGATTGTTGGACTTGGTTGGTGCACGGCAGAGAAGAATTGCAAGGAGGAGAAGCATGGATAAGGAGACCATGGTTTTTCTCACACTTGTTTTTCTTATGTTGTTTTTGATCTTTACAATTCTTGCCTGGATTTCGATTTTTAAACTAAAGTACATTTTTGTTTGAACACTACTTTGGACTCAGAGACTCTTTGTGTTCCTTTGGATCATTAATAGTGAGTGGAGAGTGTGTTGGTATTTTGCTTTATATTTTCCCTTGTCTCTCTCTTGGCCCTCCTGAAGAACCCCTTGCATAGCAAAGAAAATCAGTGGGTTGTGACTGGAATGAAGCCTCCATGGACATGTCCATGTAAAGGACCCAGGAAGTTAAACTTCCCCTGTTAGCAATGTAGTTTCCCAGATGCAGCACACCACTCAAATAGGGATCCTGCTACACATGCAATGGGCACTCTTCTAAACATAGATAAAAGCAGCCCTGGTGATGACACCCCCTTGGACGTGACACCAAGGGCAGGCAGTAGAAAGAGTTCTATAGTTCAGCACCAGTAAAGGTTTTAGATTTTATTTTCTTTGGTTGGATAGCCTCAAGGGGTGGTGTTATCAGATGTTGTTTTGGGGATGGGCTTAGGATTCAAGTGGGGTGATATCCTTTCATCTCTGTCAGATAAATTGGGTCAAAGCCCTCCTTAGTTTTGAAGATGAGAAAAAGGTGGAAAGGGTAGAGGATGCATGGAATGCCCTTGCAGAAGATATGGTGAAGACAAGGATAGTAATAGAATTCAAAAGGGTGTGAGATAAACACAGAAGATCCCTAGTGGCTAAAAGACAGACATGAAAAAATGGGGTAACCAGTGTTAACTTTAGGTGTTACATTTCTACATGGAGTAACCTCTATGGAGTAGCAGTTACTTTCCTTAATAGAAGGCATGGGCATAACCTGTATGGAGCGGCAGATATCACCCTGAACAACTTGCTGGGCAGACGGGTTGGACCACTTGGGTCTTTTTCTGCCATCATTTACTATGTTACTATGAATTAAATGCACAGAGATATAGGGAGCCAGTGAGAATGTAATAGAGATGTGAATCGGAACTGGAAACAGTTCCGATTCCAGATCCGATTCACATCATGAAATTTTTTTCGTGCGGTCCGATCGGTTTTTTTTTTTATCGGCTGCGCCCGAGCCGATAAACAAAAACCACACCCCGACCCTTTAAAACAGATCGCTTAGCTTCCCCCACCTTCCCAACCCCCAAAAACTTTTTAAAAGTGCCTGGTGGTCCAGTGGGGGTCCCAGGAGCGATCGCCCACTCTCGGGCCGTCGGCTGCCACTAATAAAAATGGCGTCGATGGCTCTTTTCCCTTACCATGTGACAGAGTATCCGTGCCATTGGCCGGCCCCTGTCACATGGTAGGAACACTGGATGGCCCGCGCCATTTTTAAAGATGGTGCTGGCCATCCATTACTCCTACCATGTGACAGGGGCCGGTCAATGGCACGGATACCCTGTCACATGGTAAGGGCAAAGGGCCATCGGCGCCATTTTGTTTAGTGGCAGCCGACGGCCCGAGAGCAGGAGATCGCTCCCGGGACCCCCACTGGACCACCAGGTACTTTTAAAAAGTTTTGGGGGGGTCGGGAGGGTGGGGAAAGCTAAGGGATCTGTTTTAAAGGGTTGGGGTGGGTTTAGGGGTTGTTTTTGTGTGCCGTTTTTCCCACCCTCCCCCAAAACGATAAGAGAACCCCACGAACAATTTTGTGGAGTTTTCCTATCGGTTTCGGGGAGCCCCCGATTTCTGATGCTTTCGTACGATATTTTCAATCGTCAGAAAAACAATTCACATCCCTAGAATGTAACCTGCTACCACACTGTCTCTCAAAATCAGCAGAATTTCTTCAAGAGGTATGCTTTGAGTGTACCATATTTTCCATTCCTTTCACCTTCCATGCTCTCATGTGACTCCAAATAAAACCACAGGTTCACTCACTTTGAATCTAACCATCTTGTTTATTTTCTTGCACATATACATGACAGAAAGTACAGGTTCCAGTTGAGGTAGTATATTGAATTCAATAAAATCCCAAACTTCAGTCCTATCAGTAGTTGTTATTGTCTGATACAATTTATTAGTCCAACATCAGGCAATACTGCTCATATATTTGAGATTTCAAATTCAATAGAACTAATGTAACCCTATTGAACTCACATCAGGATGGTTTTTCCCATGCCTCAGCAAGGGGAGTGCCAATAAAATGGTTGGCACATCCTCTGTGTAACTTACAAATACTCTACAGGGAGCTGGGTCCTCTAGAGCTGCATGCTGGAGAATTGTGAATAAAATGAGAAGTTTGGGAGTGAGCGCCAAGGTGGTGGTGTGGGTTACAAACTAGTTGACTGATAGGAGACTGTGTGTTTTGGTAAATGAACTTACTATGAAAAAAGATCAGTGTTAAGTGGATTGCCACAGGGATCAGTGTTAGGACCGGTTCTGTTCAATATCTTTGTGAGTGATATTGCGGAAGGGACAGAAGGAAATGTTTGTCTGTTTTCAGATAATACTAAGATCTGCAACTAAGATCTGCCTGAAGGAGTAGAGAGAATGAAAAGTGATTTAAGAAAACTTGAAGAGTGGTCGAAGACTTGGCAGCTGGGATTCAATGCCAAGAAGTGCAGAATCTTGCATCTGGGGTGCTTTAATCCAAAAGAATTGTATGTGATGAGGGATGAAAGATTGATGTGCATGGACCAAGAGAGGGGTCTTTGGGTATGTATGTAGTATTATGCACTGTCTTTCTGAGGCACCTTTTTCTGCTGTATTCTTGAATACTAGTTTTAGACAAAGAAAGCGGAGGACCCTGACTACGTGCTCGAATGCAATAAGCCAACACCCCAAACCCATTAGCTGATTGGTCTAATACATTCTCAAATCAAATGTACTGCACTTATCTAAAAACAACACTCTGAATATGCTCTGATTGGTCAGTATGAAGGGTATATATTGTTATACATATTGCTGTAAAAGTTGAGTAACTGGGTGTTAATAAAATTGTGTAGACCTATGTTACTCCCCAGAACAAATTATTTCCTCGTGCTTTGTTCCAGTCCCTGTCCCTTTTGTCTCTGTCTTTTTCTAATTAAAGCTTCTGATTACACACTGCTGCAGTAGTTTCTCTAGAATAAACATTTTGGTAGCAGAGGATGGGGTTTTCGCTTGCAGCTGTAATTTGTTTCTCCCTGACTGAACAGACCAGACAATAGACCACTTCATGGCTCTTCCGGCTGGGACTGAAACACGGACCGAATGTGGATTGCCAGCATTTGGATTGGAACTTCTGATGGACATCGTCTGGAGGGAAGCTGCCAAGACTCGGATAGGCAGTCTGGCTGGGACTTCATCACGAGTATAATTGTTATGTCTTTGGGTTGGTTCCCTCGAAGGGGAGGAGGCCACTACAGAAGGTAAGCTGCCAGGGGTAGTTTCACTGTTTTTTGTTTTTGTTTAAGCAGGCTGTCTCGGTCTCATTGCTTGAAGCCCCACAGTCACCGTTCACTGCAACGGAGTTAAAACACCAGAAGTACAGCTTGGTGTGATATTTTGTCCAGGTAAGAACATATTCTCCTTCTTATAAGGGAGAATTATTACATTTTGTTATATTTACCCATTGGTAAATTGTTATTATGTCTAGATTCTGGTCTGGAAAGTTAAGAGGTACAAAACATGCTGTAGAGGTTAATTCAACAAGTCCGTTAGAACGTGTTATCTCTTTGCACAAGCCAGATGAGAAGTTAATTTGCCTCTGGTTTGTTATGGCTCGAGTATATTTAGAGAAGGAGCTTGAGTCTAATCAGTCACCGCCCCCATTCACTGTTGTAAGTGACTCACAATTTACTCGATGGTGTTTAAAGCAGAGTACAAAGCCATCACCTTTAGAGGAAACCCCAAACTCAGAGAACACCCTAGATACAGAAGCAAAAACAGATGGAGTGTTTATGGCCACCACATCCATTCATGCTCCAGCAGATAATGTTGCAAGAGGGGTCCTTCCACCTGCTCCGCCCCCTCTTTCACCGACTCCTGGGCAATAAAAAAAATAAAATAAAAGCCCCGATCCATTGCATGGCTGGACACTTCCTTTAAGCCCACAAATGAGAGTCTATTCCCTGGAAGGATCCCTGACCACAAATGACTTTATTACCTCCTTTAGAGCCATTAGCAATAACCCTGTCATTTCGTTGTTACAGCATTAACCCCTGCAGCAGTGGAACTTGGGCAAGCCACTGTGTAACCTTACATTAAAGATATTTTGTATGGCTTGTTATCCTGTAAGAGCCTCCTTCCCTTTCCCCCTTCTTTTCGTGATACACCCAGTTCCTAGGTTTCTAAAACCACGCAGTATTTGTTTGTCTGTCTATCCTGTGGTACCGTTTTTTTTCTCTTATCTTTTTCTCACATCTTAATTAAGGTGATCACCATGCGCTAGCGTTCTTTAATCTTCTTTGTTGCTTTTTCTATATTTTGCTTTTAGTATACGTTTCCAGAGATGGATGACAAATTGCAGGCATTGTTTTGTGTGACTTGTTTTGGTTGAAGTTCTTGACAAAAGCATTTCCTGGTGTTAGTGATTTAAAACTCTAATGACACTGGTAGTTAAGGGGTTAATTGAGCAGAATCTTAGAAAAAAAAAGGGAGAAGAGAAAGGAGGGGTTGAATCAGCATGTGGGCTTCCTTCAGTGCAGGCAAGGGGAGAGAAAGAAAAAGAAAAAAATTAGGTTTCGTTTGTTTAAACAAGCAGAGCATTCCTATTGAAGGCGTGCGTATATGCATAAAGATGGCAGTTTGGCATGGTTATGCTAATTAGATTGTTTTGAAAGTACAGAGAGACACTGAAATAGTTAAGATTCTTTGGCGGGCAATTACTAGTGGGGGTTGGTACAAGCATTCAAAGGTTTAGTACTCGCATCAGTACATTTACAGCACTCCCTAGGTTTGTTTTTTTGCAAATCCAAATTTATTTTATTAAATAGTATAAGAATTGCCCTAACAATGTTTTGCTATTTCACAAGGTTTTCCCCAGCAATGTTGGCAGAGATATCTTTGTAGCTCAGTGTTCTGCTGACTGAATTTATTCGCCAAGGTTGAACTCTAAAAATTGGTATTATTCCACAAAGTGGCTTGTGATAGCGCCTCCTGGTGGATGCATGATATCTCTTTTTATTACTTTTTTGTATGCTAGCCTTTGTTTTTCAGGTCATTGGCCTTCCTGTCATGAAAGAATTAAGGCTGATATTTTATTTTTCTACATTTTTTTTTCCATTTTTAAACAGAATTCTGGTTTTTGTTTTTCTGGCATTTCCCAGGCACTTTTCAAACATCTTTTTGGTTTACTTTTACTTTTGTTTTCATTTTTGAGCTCAAAATATGTGTTAACTGTTGTCTGTCTTGATGTTATGAAGACATCGTATGAATATTTGTGAAATAAATGGATATGTGTCGGTCTTGTGAAACATATGTTCTATGTAGTGTCTGCTGTACCTGAGTTGTCTGTGGTTCTGTTTATTACATTTGACTTCTGCTGCATCAATTTGAATTTGTGTTGCTCCATTACACACATGTTCTGTAAACACACATATTTAACTTAGGCCTTGATTAGTGAAAGATTAATACAACCTACTGAATAAAATGAATATTCCATTGATTGTCAGAATTCAGAGCTCGTCTTAGCGAGCCAGCCCAACATTATATCATTATATGACCTGAGTTATCTATTCATTTGGCCTGATTTCTTCTTTGTTTTATGTTTCGTTATTCTTTACCCTGATGTAATGGTTGTTTAAACAAGCATTCCCAGAGAGCTAAGAGCAGGAAGAAAGTCATGTTTCAGACTATTCGCTCTTTCCCCAGCCCATAGCATATAACTTCACAAAGAGACCAGTTGAAATAATCGGGTCATTTATTTATTTTATCCCTATATAATCCTATATATTATATTCAATCATGTTTAGAACCTTTTAACCACGCTATTTATTTATTAACTCGTTTGTTATTTATTAACTGTCAGCAATATATACTAATTCGTTAATTTAATTAATATGTTCAATGTTCAATGTTTATGTTCAATGTTCAATGTTAATTAATATGTTCAATGTTCAATGTAAACCGCTAAATGAAGCGATAGTTCTTGTTTCTTGTAAACCGGGGTGATATGTATTTTATACAGGAACCTCCGGTATATAAACCCTATAAATAAATAAATAAATAAATGTAGTTTTCTTGATCACATGAATCAATGTACCTTGATCTGCTATACGATAATTGATTGTTATATGTTTCTAGTTATTATGCCTTTTCGCAAGTGCCATGATTTAGATTTCCTAAAACAATGATATAATTTGAGGTTATGCAATTTTTACACTTGTAGAAATATCCAGTCCTAAAATTTCTATTATGTAATTGCTTGAAATGCTCTTCTATCTCTATCTATAAGCTAGTTTGTTTACATTTGAGATTCCAGAGGGGAATAGATTATTTTTCCTTATTTCTGTTTTTTTAAAAATTTTTCTACATTTCTTTCTTTTCCTGTGCAAAGATTCACACTGATGGTTTAGCAACCATGTGAAGTACATTATTTTGTTTTAGACCACATAGCATGCTAAAGACTTTCTCACAAAGTCAGCTGTCACTTGTTTCTATGATTATCCCCAATTACACTCAGATACACTATCGATCTAAGAGGAGTATTAGCCCCGCTTCCCCAGAAGCACCCGAAGACGAAGCAGTACAACTAGCCTTCAACTACATTAACAGCATATACCCCTTGACCAAAACACGTTTAGAAGCCTTCCCATCCACAGCTGGGTCACCTCTTGGACAGGTGACTGCCACAGTTGAATTAGGAATGTCCATACAGCGATTGCTTACACTGCTACATGTTGTTGTCATAGAACTAAATAGCGCCGTCAATACCCTGCAGGACCAGCATGATGTATTGGACGTTTGCTATGCCTTTGCCTACCATGCATATGCCTCTGCCTTCAATGATTTGGATCTTTCATCGCTGCAGCCATGCCCAGGATGCCTGAACTGAAAATTATGGTCAACTCTACATCTGCAGTGCAAGATCAAGTAACTACTATCCATCAGCACTTAATGATGGACATGCATGAGCTTCCCCATGAATCAGATGGGTAGGGAAAAACAGTGGGATTAGCCAAGCACGGGTAAGATTTCTTCACCTAAGGCTAGCTTAGGGTGTAAGGGACAACCTAAGACAGGCACCCACGGCACCGCCCATATGTGAAGGGTTTCTAGGCGTAACCCTTCAAGAGGGGGATGTATGCAGTATTATGCACTGACTTTCTGAGGCACCTTTTTCTGCTGTATTCTTGAATACTAGTTTTAGACAAAGAAAGCAGAGGACCCTGACTACGTGCTGGAATGCAATGAGCCAACACCCCAGACCCATTAGCTGATTGGTCTAATACATTCTCAAATCAAATGTACTGCACTTATCTAAAAACAACACTCTGAATATGCTCTAATTGGTCAGTATGAAGGGTATATATTGTTATACACATTGCTGTAAAAGTTGAGTAATTGGGTGTTAATAAAATTGTGTAGACCTATGTTACTCCCCGGAACAAATTATTTCCTCATGCTTTGTTCCGGTTCCTGTCCCCTTTGTCTCTGTCTTTCTCTAATTAAAGCTTCTGATTACACACTGCTGCAGTAGTTTCTCTAGAATAAACAGGTATTAGTGCCTGGGATCTGAAGATGTCAAAGCAATGTGACAATGTGATAGCTAAAGCCAGAAGAATGCTGTGCTGCATTGAGAGAGGAATAACCAGTAAGAAAAAGGAGGTGATAATCCCCTCATACTGGTCCTTGGTGAGGCCTCACCTGGAGTACTATGTTCAATTCTGGAATCAATATCTCAAAAAGGATCGAGATAGGATGGAGGTGGTCCAGAGAAGGGCAACCAAATGGTGTGGGGTCTGTATCAGAAGATCTGTGAAGAGAGGTGGAAGGTTCTGAATAAGTATACCCTGGAAGAGAGGAGGTGCAGGAGAGATATGATACAGACCTTAAGATATCTGAAAGGATTTAATGATGCACAAACATCTAACCTTTTCTGTTGGAAAGAAAACAATAGAAGTAGGAGTTACAGAAATGAAACTCCAGGGGAATGACTCAGAATCAATGTCAGGAAGCATTTCTTCACGGAAAGGCTGGTGGATGCCTGGAATGCCCTTCTGAAGGAGGTGGTGAAGGTGAACACAGCTGAAAAATTCAAAGAGGCATGGGATAAACACTGTGGATCTCTAAACACTAGAGGACAGAAATGAGAAAAATATGCAGGGAGTAACTTGCCGGTGTGGCAGTTACTACCCTTAGCAAAAGTCATAGAGATTACTATCCTTAACAAATATGCCTTGATGTTTTTTAATGCAACTACAAGATTGCTCCCCAGTTCGACAACAGGGGAAAAGGCTAATTGGATTCAGTCAACAATCAAGATTTTTACGGTCTGGGGTACCGAAACGCAGACATAAGGGAAAAAGCACAGGACTGCTTCTACGGTCAAGTCCCTAATTAAAGCACGTCAAGCAACACTATCTGAATTTTCAAGAAATCTTATCACCAAGTAAAAAATGTTGCTAGCTGCAATTTTTATGGGTACCTTAAGGCTTGGGGATAACTGTACAGAGCAGTAGTTACTACCCTTAAGAGAAACATGGGAGTAACCTGCACAGAGTGGCAGTTACTACCTTAAGCTTGCTGGGCAGACTGGATGGACCATTTGGTCCTTTTCTGCTGCCATTTCTGTTTCTATGGTATAAAACAGCCCTAGAGTGCATATGTGTGCACTTAATTTTACAAATGCGCATGCACAGCCATGCAATGTTGGCTTTCAGCTGCAAAAGTGAAAGAATTTTATAACAGGTCCATGCCATGACCATCTTCACCAGTTCATCCACCAGTTCACCCAGTCTAGAGCTAGGTCCTCCAAAGCCCCCTGGTTCTTTAGTCTGCACCCTGCCCAGTTAACCCAGATCCTTTAAATCCTTCACAGATGCCTATAACCTTAGTTTTTTTTTTAACTTACACCTCATCCATAGCAGAAGTAAAGTCATATGGCACTTAATCTTGTTGTGCGCCCAGACGCGTAGGTTCTTACGTGCACATCTCTTGGCCTTGCTCCAGAAGGCCCACACCCTGCCCCCACCACAGCCACACCATGCCCCCTTTTTCCTCCGATGTGAGATATTCGCATCTTGGCACTTGTGCACACATCTGGGCACCTTATAAAATTGGGTGGATGCGCGCATGTGCTAGATACACATATATCTCCTGATTCTGGTGCACGCCTGCCTTTTAAAACTCACCTCAAACTCTGCAATCTTACTATCTTCAGATGTCTGGCATTCACATACAGGCATTTTAAGATATGTTTTTTATTTGAATTTTTATTTCCATTAGGTAGTTTCTGACCCCTTATGAGCAGAGGTTAAGATGGTAACTTTAAAACTGGCGCACGGATGCCCATATACACGTGTATATGAATACGTGGCCGGATGCACTGGAATTTTAGATTGCGTGCAGACGTATGTGCTTATGTTATAAAATAGGCCTGGCGCATGTATGTGTGCTCCCAATTTTAAGATTGCATGTGCAAGTCTGCTTAGAGCCACGTGAGTCAGGGAATTTTATAACAGGCGCATGCCCAGCCATGACCAGTTTCACCAGTTCATTCACCAGTTTGACCAGCCTACAGCTTACCTCCTCCAGATCCCCTTGCTTCTTTAGCCTGCATGCCCTTCCATTAAACCAGGCCCCTCAAGCACCCTAAAGATGGCTGGAAATAGTTTTATTCAGACTTACACCTCATCCGTAGCAGAAGTAACTTTGCGCTGCATTATACCTGGGTGCGTGCCCAGCTGCGTGGATATTTTTGCGCATATCTCTTGGCCCTGCCCTGGATTGCCCATGCCATACCCACGTTCTGCCCCTTTTTACCCCCTATGCGAGGTATGTATGCACTGGTACTTGTTTGCGTTTGTGAGCAGCTTATAAAATCAGGTACACACACACATTTGTTAGTTTCGCATCAATCTCCCAATTTTGGTGTGCGTCTAACTTTTAAAATTCATCTTTAAGTGTAAATTAGGTAGTGGTTAAGAATAAGCCGTACAAACCTAAAAGTCACAGGACCATATTAAATAAATCATACATGTAGCTGAGGCACAGAAGCACAGAAATTAAAAACAACTTAATTAGCCTTATTTCTCCTAATGGTACTTCTAGTGTCTCCTCCTGCTCTGGCCCTTATAAATATCTGCAGATCTGGAAGAGAAGCAGCAGTAACCTGACACTCCACTGAAGCCTCAAGTACTCCTGGGCTCTTCTCCAACCTCACTCTTGCACATAAACCTAATTCATCAAGCTGCAGGCATTTGAAAAGCAACAAATATACTTTCTCCTATATTGTAGCAACTTGATTTTATTCTGATGCTGGAAATATAACTCTGAAAAAAACCCAATAAATCCTGAGCAAATAAACAGAGAGTGTAAATAGAGAAAAGATGAGGTTTCCTTTAAAGATGATTTTTGTTCACTTCTGAAATGACTCTGTGCTGTACAAGATGCAAAGCAATAATATTTCCAGGGTCAGCAAAGCTCCTTGGGAAGGTTTCTCAAGCACCACACGACTGATTGTCTCCATGTTCCTGACGCTGGCAGATGGAAGTGCTGTACTGGGAAACAGCTTGGTCATTTTTGCTTTTGTAATAGACAGGAGGCTAAAAAGCCAAAGCAACTTTTTACTTCTTAATCTTGCAATCTGTGACTTTATAGTGGGTAAGTTCTAATGCCATGAAACTGTTTGGTTTTACTTTATTCGAAATTCAAAAAAATCAAAGAGCAATATTTTCTACAATATGGATCTCATAAAATATATTTGACCTTTTATTCATAAACTTTATATTTGCAGACTTATAATTTCATTTTTATTTGCAGTGTATAGTTTAGTTGTGGTGATATATTACTTTTTACCATTTGGTTCATTAAAGCTATTTTATTGCAGATTATTTATTCAAAAGTATATTTTGCAAAAACAAACAAACAAAAAAAGCCATGTACAGTAGTTAAAGGGAAGGCATGTGCATCCTATCAGTATGTGATATTGCTTCTAGCTACTTGCATTTGTTCATAGTGACTACTTATGTGTATTCTTCAGAGCTGCAGTTCATGCTGTCACTGGCAAATCTTAAATGAGTATTTAGTTATCTATCACAAGAGCAGAAGTACTAGAAATTGCATTTTCTTCAGAGGAAATAAGCTTGTTCTGAAAATTATCCAGGAGTACTGCTTCTTGATAATATGCTGTATTTCACATTTTCAGTTCCTATGCTGCTTTGCAGTAGTAAATTGTTCTTTATATAGAGGAATATAAAGGCAAAAGTATTTCAGTTTTATTATAATCCGTTTTACAGGTATTTCAAAGGTAGTTAATATACAAATTAAAATATCATTCAGCAATCCAATAATTGTAAGCAAGCCTCCCAGACTAATTTAACTAACATAGTTAATGCAGACTCATTACTCTGAAAAAATATAAAATACTTCTTCATCATCATTTATAAATGTAGTTTATTCAAAACATTTTATATTCCACCTTCGTGGAAAACTGTCCAAAGCAGTGTAATAGCTAATGAACCACGTGCATTAAAAATGGTATAAACCACAAACACCCAGACTCAGTTGATTTGTTACTTTCATTAGTGATATAGTTTCATATTTGGGCTTCAGAACACAGGAGCATTCTTCAATAGCCCTTGATGCTTGCAATGTACTTGGCGATTTTTAGTCTGTGCATTTTACTTCTAATTTTCAAAGGGAAACCATCCACGTTGTTTCCCTCTGAAAATTAGCAGCCACAAAAAAAATGCACATGGTAAATCTACTCTTTTTAAATATGTGCGTGCTTCATAATTTAAATAAACAATACTTTGCAGCCAGCTAGCGTGTGCACATTTGAAAACCCAATTCACATGTGCTATTTTCCTCCCGACCTAAATATCACTCGGAACACATCTTTTGAATCCAGCTAAAAGTATACAAACCATGGAAGCTCATGCAAGAAAGGCAATTTTCAGATAGGCAATTTATTCAGGTAAATAGCTTTAAAAATTGTTGTCCTAGTGCAGTGCATTTTATCTCAATCACTTTTAAAGTAGCAACTCTCCTGAAAGGAAGGTGAGAAGTAGATTGAAATAGGTGTTTTTCATGAGTGGGCAAATCCATTTAAAGATGAAAGTGGTGTGTTGTGTTTTACCAATGTTTTTTTTTTAGGGTCCTTCACATTGCCCATATGTATAACCTATGTGCTAAATGGAAAATGGATACTTGGACGAGGACTCTGCAAACTTTGGCTAGCTATAAATTATCCTACCTGCTTGACTTCGGTATTTAGTATTGTGCTGATCAGCCATGATCGTTTTCTATCTGTCACAAATGCGGTAAGCAAAACAAGGGATATTTCTTAAGGCATTTCATATAGGCAGAAACATCAAGGAATATTTTCTGAAACAATTTTTCAGAATGTCTCCTAAATTATATGTTTTGAAGAACAAAGTTAGTTCATAACTGTACTCACTGAAGAATGAAACCTGGGTCATTGCCTAGGCTGTCAGGTCTGACTGGACCTATTGCTGGAAGTTTCATGATATGATACAACCATCACAGTGTAAGCTTGTTCTAACATACTGATGAAGAAGACATAGCAGGAATATGAAACAGGACTTTATTTATGGTTTTCTACCTTATTACAGCTTGAGAAAGGGAATGAGTAGAATCTTCTCAGACAGTGACCAGTGACTGAACAAAAAGAAGCAACTAACAAGCCACAAAGGAGAGGTTATAAGAAAAGCATTTTCCCATCTTACATGAACCCCCTAAAATAGAACAGTGCCATCTGGTGGCCTTACAATAGACTGCACTCTCATCAATATCTAGGCTTTATCTTATGGCATTTGTATATCTCAACATTAACAGTACAGAATGAGTTTATTGAAGCGCATTAATTACACAGCTATTTGTTTATGTGTCAGGTTTTTCAAATAGACACAGAGTTCAAGTGCATTGCAGAAACAAGTAAATAATCATTAGTAAGATTGTAAATTGAATTAATTTATTTATTTACAAATATTTATTTATTTAGATTATTTCTAAAATAATTGCATTTGTTTTTTAAATGGTGTGTATGTGTGAGTTATTTTCAGTCAGTTTATACTATCACAAAATAACTGACACATCCCAGATAGAAAAAAAAGTTTATTGTCTTTCAATTGAGCTTCATTGTTCTTCTTGTGTTTCTTCTTAAGATTTACACCACAAAGGATGTGGAAAATGTGCAAAACGCACCAAATAATATAAAAAATAATGAGTGTGTTGCAGATGGTTTTATGGTCTGATGATTCATATAGTGACCAAAAACACGTAGTTGTGTCAAAAATGTAATTAATAACAATTGTAAATGAATTAAAATCAGCAATGTATTTTAATGCTTCTCTGTTCCCCGACACAGGACTGTGTTTTGCCGAAGCTTCATCGGGAAGAACAAGTCTACAGGAAAATAATATTAAAAGGTTTTTGTAAAGATATTAAAATAAACAGACCAAAAAGAGGCTACAGCAAGAGGAAAAATATTTGATATACATACCACTTTGAAGTCATTTATAGATAAGATGTAAGAAAAATGTCTGCAAAAAGCATCAACAAATATATCAAAAAAACTTAAATAAAGCATAATAAAGAACCAGCAAGAGAACATAGATAAATGTATATAGTAGAGCAGGCCAAGAGATATACAGATAAACGTAATAGTAAAACAAAAACAGCATGAAGGTAAAATGAAAATGTACGGTACAAGCAGCACACAATGCTAGAGCCAAATGGGCTTATTTAAATCCTTGTTAAAATTAAGGTAAAATTTAAATCTATTGTTTCTTTTCTTTTCTTTTATAGACATTAGTTATGATATTGATATGTTACCAATGTAATTTTATTCGAACTTTATTACTATTTTCTATTTTTTACTTTTGTTTTTATTTACTTTCTTTCTTGAAAGTTTATATTTTTGATAATGTTGTAAACCATTTTGTTCAAATTTTTGCTAAGACGGTATACAAAAAGTTTTAAATAACTAAATAAAGAAAACCAGAAGGAGATTGTGAGGAATTGCACTGCTTTGAAATGGAGTGCTCACTGGTTGGAAACTAACCAATTCTCTTAACAATCTAAAATTTTTGATTTAGAAGTGGTATTTCCATCACCATGTGGTAGTGATTTCTCAAGGCTCCTCGTACACCGACAGCAGCGCTGGATTTTTACTTTCAACTCCCTCATTCCCTCTGGTCTCAATAAGGAAATCGAGTGGTCCGCCTGTCTCTAGCATTGTTCACGCTTAACTGCCCTTCTTTGACCTCTCTGATGTCATTGCCCTGCCCCTATGCTGTCACTGCATCATCATAGCATTGTTCACATGCTTTTCAAACCTCGCCGATATACCTTTTTGCTATCCCCAACACCAACATTTTTAAGCTGCACTTCACAACACTTCGTATGGAGTCCTTGATCAGGTTGGTTTTTCATTTTCTCTTCACTTCTCTTGTGATTTCTATTTGAGAAATCTAACCTGTTGTTTACCCATACTTTTTAATTCTTTTAGACATTGCTTCAAGGTTTTGTTTTCAAATGGTTACATTCTTTCACTCTCTCAGTATTTTTCACTCCGTTTCAAAGCAGCACCATTCCTCACGATCTCCCTGTGGTTTTGACAGGGATTTAAATAAGCCCGTTTGGCTCTAGCATTGTGCGCTGCTTGTACTGGTACCATTTTTATTTTACTTTCTTAATGTTTTTGTTTTACTATGATGTTTATCTACACACCTGCGTGTCCCGGTCACATATCACACTATATACATTTATCTAAGTTCTGTTCCTGGTTCTTTATTATGCATTTTTATTTAAGTCTTTTTGATGTATTCATTAATATTTTTTGCAGACATTTTCTTACATCTTACATATACATGACTTAAATGTGGTATGTATATCACATATTTTTCCTCTTGCTGTAGCCTCTTTTTGGTCCATTTTAACATGTTTACAAAAACCTTTTGATATTAATTTTTCCGGTAGACTTGTTCCTGCCGATGAAGCTTTGGCCAAACATGCTCCCATGTTGGGGGACAGAGGAGCATTAAAATACATTGCTGATTTTGATTTATTTACAATTATTATTAATTAAATATTTGACACCATAACTACGTGTTTTTGGTCACTATATGAATCATCAGACCGTAAAACCATTTGCCACACACTCATTGCTCTTCTTAAGATTTGACATTGTAAATACTGGCTGGACTATATATTCTGCAAGTATATGTGAAATTACAAATTATGATTCAACCTAAAGTGTTCTTTTTCTGAGAATTCTCCTGGGTTGCTTGCAGCAGCATGCTTGTTGTTAATCTTTAATTCTCAGATGCTTCAGACAACCATGCAGAATTGGCAATATTATTTATGACCAATAATTGATAGTACTCTTAGATATGAATAACCATCATATAAAACATATATTTACAGAGTATTGGAACTGATTTGAATCTTCAATCAATTCAATAATTTATTTCTGCATAATAATTGATTGCAATACTATTTTTTTTACCTGCACCTCAATTTGAGGTGCTAATTGAAAGGTGCAAAATCACATTTTACATAATGATTAAACAAAACAAAAAAAAATTGAGCAGATTTGGGATCAAGCCCCTTTTGGATAATAGATATTTCCAGATATTGGAATCTTCCTTGCCAAAGTCTGCTCTTAACCCACCTGACCTTTCATGCCCACTACCATGGTCTGACCTAACCCAATGTGAGAGCATCTTTGACTACTCTAGCTGCCAGCACCTTTCCTTCCCATATGGTTCACAGTTAGAGATCAGAATTGTGATCTGTACAGAGCTCCATAGACATCTGATTTGTGATTTCAACCTACCTGATATTTTATTGCTATAGTATATATTGCTTTGCATGACTCGCATGCAGTAAATAGTTTATAAAAAAAACCATAGGCATATATACTAGATACAGCTGGATACAGATAAAAACAAAGAAACAAAATCCGAAAAAGGAAGTGCCAGTAGTTTGAAGGTGTTGACAAGGTAAAGATCAGAACTAATGTCATAGAAAAGCAGATCTGCACAGAAGAGAAATAGAAGGTTCAGGGATTAAAGATTACATGGGGATGGGATGGAGTGAGTGAAAAGGGAAAACTGGTTCCAAAATTAACTTATGATGACAGATAAGACCCATAAGGTCAATCTAGTCTGCCAAAGAGAACACATAAACATATGAAGATGAAAATCAAAAGGTTTGACATGAGGAAAAATATTGATTTGTAATATGGAAATAGTGAGGAGAGAAAACAAGGGAGGCAAAATATGTAGTGGACATTTCAAAGTGTTTTGGCAAGTTGAGGCCAAATTCATGAATCTAACTGTGATTGGTAACTAGTAACGATGCTGAATGAGAATTCTGCTGTGAACAAAGCAGGGAGACGGACAGAGAAAACGATCAGAAAAAAAAAGATGGCGAATATAATAAAATAATGAGGATTCCCAATAGGAAAGATACTGCCCTGGTCAATTCCATTAAAAACTCATGAATTGTATTCAGGCCACCAAATAGAAAATTGAGGCAGCAAAGGGCCTCTACTCCGGATATCACCAAATATAAAATTATAGCGGCTTCTTCCTTCTCCCCTGGCATGAATAGTAAATGCTGGCACAGCGGAGTACAGTTTTGAATGGGGATTGCTTTTTCACTGACAGCTGACACAGTCAGAGGCTGGTGAATCAGAAGAAGGAAAAAGCCTTAAAAGGATAGTGAGAGAGGCAACAATTTTGTATTATGTGGCATTGGGAAGTGGGTACTTCATCTGCCAGAAGTTTATATTTGATGGGCTTGGGAAGGGATGCCCTTGGCCTGCTACAATTTTATATTTGGTGGGATGGAGAGAGGGAAAGGGAGTTTGGTGGATGCTGGATGCATTTCTTTAAAACCAATATTGAGTGAAACCATCTTTGGCAAAGTTTCCGGAATATTTTATCCAGGTAACTTTAGCTGAGAATATTGGGTGGGAAACTTGTCCCATTGAATATTTGATTAATGTTATTTGGGTAACTTTATCCAGATAACTTTGTCACTGGCTGGATTACTCAATAGTGACCTCAAAGTTTCTAACATCTCAACTTGTAAGAACCAAGCATGACCAGCCAGATAACCAGTTTGTGGTTTTATACTTTCATTTTGTGGTGTATAAAAATAATTTTAGTTTTATTTACTTTACTTGTAGGTTGCTTATAGAGCTCAGCAAGGAATCACAAGTCGTGCATTTATAAAAATGTTTATAGCATGGATCTTATCTATCCTTATATATACACCAGCAATATCGTGCTGGGATATTATAGTGGGCTTCAGTGTTATTCCAGATGGGGAATGCACACCTGAATTTTTCCACAATAGATATTTCCGTTTCTTTGGTTGTGGTGTAGATTTCTTTCTCCCTATCTCTGTCATTATTTATTTTAATTTAAATATATATTTGACCATCAATAAACGTAAAAAAAGTAGGAAAATTCATATTGACAAAAACAAAATAAAGACCAATGATGAAGACTCAACAGCAGACATTTTCTATGTAAAGAATGATGGAGCAGAAGTCTACATGTCACCACATCTTGATGTAGGAGCACAACAGAAGAGATCAAATTCCATTTTGTGTTTGAATTCTAATACCATGGACAAAAGCCAACTTTTTTCTGCAAAGCATAGCGGTCTTAATGGTGATTTCCCCATGAGATCTGGAGCAATGAACACAATTACAAAAAAAAATACAGTATCCCACACTTCTAATACATCAAGGGAGAAAAAAGTAGCAAAATCCCTTTTATATATAGTAACTATTTTTTGCATTTGTTGGTCCCCATACTCATTGCTTATGATCATCTGTGAATTCTGTAATCTAACGTGCATCCAACCATTTTGGTATGATATAGCATCATGTTTTCTTTGGCTCAATTCATCAATTAATCCATTTCTCTATCCTCTTTGTCATCCAGCCTTTAAAAAAACATTTAAGGACTATCTGTGCTACAAACTATTCCATCACCACTCAAATGACTAGTTGTGAAGATCTAAATCTAGCAAAAAAAAGGAATGTAATGAATGGAGGTGGGGGTGTGGTGGGGCTGAATGGATTAGCAAATGGATGCTTTTAAATGGAAAACTTTTGCCTTAATATCATCAGTTCACATCTGGTGCAGACTGTCAATGGCATAGAGTTGCCCTTTCACCTAGGTCTTACTTGAACAGGCTGATTCCATCCTTATTTATTTGTTAAAATTTTATATACCACCTGTAAATTACATTAACCAAGCAGGGATACAATAAAAGGAAATAAAAATTAGTGCAGCTAAACAAACAAAGGGGAGAAAAAAAATTACAATAAAGCATAATTCCATTCTAATTAAAACAAAATTCAGTCATTCCTTAAAAAAAAAATCAAATTAATACAAATAAAATAATAAGTTACATTGTTATTAGGTGATGGTAAATGCCTGTGTGAAAAGCAAAGTTTTAACTGCTTTCTTAAACTTTACGAAATTAACTTCAATACGAAGGTCAAATGGTAACATGTTCCACAGCAATGGAGCCTGATAGCTAAAAGAAGAGTCTCTAGTTGAGTCAAGATGAATCACAGATGACAAAGGTAGAGCTAACAAACCTTTCTGTGAAGAATGAAGAGAGCCTACAGTTAGTTAGATAGCAATTTAGCGAGGTATGATGGAGAACCTGTATGAAGTGCACGAAAAACAAGCCATAACATTTTATATTTGATATGATAAATAATTGGAAGCCAATGTAATTCTGACAAAATAGGAGTAATGTGATCATATCTCTTGAGTTGGTAGATCAAACTAGTCAAGGTATTTGAAGCAGCTGTAATCTTTTAAACTGATAATTTGGCACTCCTGACAGTAAAGAATTAACAATAGTCAACTCTGGATATTATGAAAGCATGCACCAAAGTTTTAAAATCATGCAATTCCAAAAAAGGCCGTAAACAACGGATAAATCTAAGATAGAAAAACGCTGTCTGAATAACAGATGAAATTTAAGATGTCATAATAAGATGTGAATCCAAAACAACACCCAGGGTATATACAGTATCTGTGGATGGAATATTTATTCCAGCCACCTTCAGAATCAATGGAGAAGAAGTAGTTCTAACGTCTTTCCCCATTGGATGCATGGCGTTGTAGTTCTGACTTTTCTAAGAAAAGGACTAAACTTTCATATATGCAACAGGGCAACATTAGGATGGAATTAGCCTGTTTAGCATGAACTGAGTGAGGTAGCAAACCTAAATTAGAATCTGAAAGCTGATCACTGTTCTATGTAAAATGATTGTGTAGCCTCAATCCAATACTCATCAAAAGAGAAGTATCTACGTAACTATTTGTTGATAAATCTTGGGGTTAATTTCAAAAGGTTTCAACGTATAAAAATCAGCATATACATGTGTAAGTAGCATGTATAGTTGTAGAAGTTATTTTACAAATATCGTATGTTTGTACTGGAGTGATGCATCTAAGTGTTACCAGGGAAATAAGAGTCGGTTTAGGGATGTTCCAGAATGGGATTCAGATGAATGTGCACAAGTTGCTGTTCTGTAAGCATTATGGGGTAGATTTTCCACATAAGTGTGCCGCGTCTATGTGCGTGTGCTACCCGGCATACGCATGGTGGAAAATCCGCAGGCCTCGGGCACATGCGTGCTGGATTTTTGCAATTTCCACACGGCGATGCTCCCAAGTTCCTTCCCAGTCCACTCCAATTAAGGAGCAGATTGAGAGGGAACGTCCCTACCCCCCCTACCTACCCCCCCTACCTAATCTCCCTTCCCCTTCCCCTTTCCTCTCTCCTCTCCTCTCCATCCCCTAAACCCTACCTTTTTTCTTTTTTCTTCTTTTTTTGCAACTTACTTCAGCTCCCGAGCTGGATAGTCTGAGTGAAATGGAGGAGGTCTGGGTGAACTGATGGAAGTCTCGGAAAACTATTGATTCCAAGTACACAAAGAAGTATGCATTTTCAGAACTAGGGTATGCACATTCTTTAGAAAATGCATGTCTCCATGTGTAACTCAGGATTATTATGCACACATGACAATTCTTAGGTGCAGAAAATATATATATGTGTACTTTTATAAAATGGGTAGAGAGAATATGCTTTTTCCTGCATTACTAATATATGTGTAAGCATACAGGTGTACTTTTAGGGCTCTCGCCACATCGTTTATAAAATATTAGCATAAATGTTGGCAGGCCCACTTATGAACACATTTGGTGACTTATGCAGACAATTGAAAATTGAGCTTGTTATACAGTAAATTTTCAAAGGAGTTTTATGTGTAAAAATTGGACATAAGTAGCACGTACTTTCAGATATGCCATTTTATAAATGTAGAGAATACTCCCGTATTTTCCATTTCATGTACATATTTTACCGGCAGAAAAAAGGGTGTGGTTTAGTAAGATGCAATTTTTTAAGGGATATAAGCATTTACATTGCATTTAGGATGAAGTGCTAGAGCAGATGTGGCCAACTCCAGGCTTCAAGAGCCACAAATAGGCCTGATTTTCACAATATTTACAATGAATATACATGAGATAGATGTGCATGCACTGCCTCCATTGTATGGAAATCTATTGCATGCATATTAATTGAGGATATCTTGAAAACTTGGCCTGTTTGTAGTTCTTGAGGACCGGAGTTGGCCACCCTGTGCTAGAGGGTTTAGGTGAACTGGAGATGGACTGGGTGAACTGGCAGAGGTATGGAGTGATTTCAAGTATGCACAGGTACAGTATTTCTAAAATGTTATATGTGCATACTTTATAAATGATCTGCTGCTGTGTATAAATCAAGGTTATTACACATATTTGTTATATATGTGCATATGTTTATAAAATAGCAAGCAAATGTTTGCAACTTCTTGTAATAGTAATATTTGTGCATACTGAAATATGCATATTCTTTTGGAGATGAACTACACGGTAGTTTATAAAATACTAGAATAAATCTCTGCACATCCAATTAACCAATGAAATGCTTTCCCCAGATAAGTTTGAAAGTTAGGGTCCCTGATTGCTTCTTACTAATGACTTTTCAGCCTCATATAAGAAATGAACTTTGTGAATACTAGAGTTTATAGAAATGTGTTATGTATTGATTCAAGTGATTACTTAATTTTTCATCAGCTTCTTTCATATTCTGTGTTGATTGACTGCTTCATGAACATTAACATTCACTGTTGAAATTGAAAATAAAGTAAAAAGAAAAGGTGACAATTTGAACAATAAATAAGGTGGAAAATAGAAAAAAGAAAAAAAGAAAACGTGATGATGCTCTCAGTCCTTTACTTCCAATCTACTTTTATTTCTTCATTTATGTAAACCTTTGTCTGGGGTTTTACTATTTCCCCTAGGGCCATAAGAGAATTTATTCTCTGGGGCTATTTTCCTTCTCATATTTCCCCTTGCTGCAGATCCCAAGGGGTGGATTCTTTCTATGGGGATAAAGGCATTCCTTTGTGGCCCAGATGTGATGTCTTCTCCTTAAGTGTGTGCATCTCTCTGGTGATGTCTTTATCTCAAATCCCTTCGGGGGCAAGCTTGCCGCTTTGCCTCTCAGGGTACAACATAGCCCCAGTGTATGAGGGGAATCCTACTGGGGAAACCCGAAAGCCCAAAGAGATCCTACTTGAGTCCAAAGTTATGTCTCTTGCCCACCGCCTATGTCCTGGTTCCTTTGAGGTGGCGATCCTGTGTAGGGTCTCCAGATCTTGATTCTTCTTCTTGCACTTCCTCTTAGATTGGGGTGACTTCTCTAAAGGAAAAGTATGGTGTCTGAATTCCTGACCCAGGTTTCCAACCTCCTAGCTACAATTTGTGAAAAAGGGAAAACTCCAAAATACTCTTCGTCCAAATATCCCACACTGGGTAATGCTGTTAATGGTCTTGCTTCCTGTAAGGTGTAGAAGGAAGCTCACAGGTCTTCAGCCCCTGTTCTCTGGATTGGGGCTTGTCCCTCTCCAAAGAGTACAGGGTATTCTCCAGAATGAGAAAAAATAATGCAAAGCCTGACCAAACTTCACAAAATCTCTCTTCCAAAATTGAGGTAGACCCTCTCAGACAGGGAGCTATAGGGGACACCAGAGGTTTCACTGAATGCAACAAAATATATGAATATTGATGCCACAAGATGGATGCTGACATGTATGTTTCAGCAGAAAAACAAGATGAAGAACTTTGACCAGAATAATAGTATGGGCCCAGGTTATCTGATCTGCCTGTTTAACTTAAGGGCTATAGTTTTTCACCACAAACAATGATCTAAACTGCCCAGGTGTATGGATCTGAAAAACAACCCAAGTCTGCCTAGAGATGAAAAACAGCCTACCCAAAGGATGAGTTTATCAGACAGGTCGGCTCATAGAAAAACTCTGACACCTCAGGGCAGCTCACAGGTCAAGAGGTTACAGGACCAAGATTGAATCTGGAGTCGCCATGTGGCAGGAGCAGTGATCCTCCCCAATGAGATCGGGGAGGCTAGCAGTTTGAAATGAAGAAACAACTCTGTCCATCTCACTGCTTGATTATACTTGAGTTCTCTTACATATTCCTGTATTATCTCTTAAAAGCAGCCAGGGAGAGGGTTCAAGAACCATTAACACCTGAAGATGACGCCTGAACTATCACCGTTGCCCCTCCCTGTCACAAGGCCGATGAGCTGTGGTGTATGGGAAGGCTGCATGTAAGAAAACCCTGTTATTATCTGGATGGAACTTGTCTTCTCTTGCCCAGGGCTCAGACAAGACCCACAAGTGACAAGGGCTAAGAACGCATGCTCCCTCCAGCAGAGACAGTCTCTGATACTTCCAATTACAGAGACTGCTTTGGGGTAAAACTGAAGGTAATCTCATAAAGCTACAGGGATAGTTAGCTAGCTCCATTTATTAATATCCCCAAAGCAAGTACAAGTCTCTGATATGTTTATGTTCACTAATGATGCAGAGCTTTACTCAGTATAAGCCTGGGCTGTATTCAAGGACTGTAGTTGTTGTCTATTTGATTCTAACTAGTAAACCCAAATTGTCTGAAAATAAAGCAGTCACATTCTGAGACAAACAAGTGTCTTTTCCTGGGCTCTTCATATCACATACAAGGTAATAAGTGGTACATTTCTGTAGCACAGCTAGTATCCTCCAGAGAGGGAAGGGGAGGGGGAGCAGGCAGTCTCCTCCTGGCTATATATACCTTATATTACTTTCAGAGTGTACTGATGATAAATCTCCTCTAAATGGAAAAAAACACCAAATTGGGTTAGTGGGCCCAACTCTTCAGGGGAAAAGGAAAACTGCTCTTGCTTCTCCAAGTGCCAACTCAAAATGACCACACTCTCTAAACCACTAGCCCCCCCCCACCCAAGTGCCCTAAGAGACAGCCAATCACAGCCAACCTCAATCGAACAGACAAGAATGGAATGGAATGGTAGTCCCACTAAGCTGTTAGCATTCCTAATAGGCAAGGATCTAGGGCCATCTAGTGGTGACTAGGGGATCCGCCACTTTTATAAGGGCTTACAAATGTAGCACTTTTTGCATTTTATCACTCCTCCTACCTGAGCCTCTTTTCTTCCCTTAATATCTTCCTTCCGGCTTTTCATTCCTCTCTCCCTGATTTTCTCCATTCAGCCTCTCATCTGCATCTTCCACATGCCAGCCTCTCTCCTCCCTCTACCCAGCATCTCTCCTCCAGACTATCAGTCCTTCTCCCTTCTCCCTCCTGCAACCCCTCTCCTTTCTCTCAGTATTTCCTCCCCAGCTTCACAAGGGAGTACTGAGACAAACAGAGTGGTGATCATGCAATAGTCAGGTGGACTGGTATGGTGATGAACAAATGAAGGAAATGTTTGCTGGTGCTGGGTTGAGGGTGAGGGTATGGTGTGGTGTGGTGTGAGAATATGGGCAAAAGAAAGAAAAAGCAGGTTGGTTTAAGAGTGGGGCATAAGGATGCCAGTGACTGACTGGTGTGGAAGAGGTAGGAGAGAGAAGGAAGGGTCCATGTGGCAGGCTACCATGAAGCAAAGGGAAGGAAAGCATCAGAAGACTGGTATGGAAATGGGGATAGGAATGAAAGCACCAGTAGGTGGGTGTGGTAGGGAGGAGAAGTGACAACAGTCTGATGGAGGAGGGGGCTTAGAAGGGGAGCGGTAACAGATCGGTTCTGTGAAGGATGATGACAGGAAAAGAGAACAGTAGTGGTGGAGAGGAGAGATGGCAGACAGAAATTAGTAACATTGTAACATAATAAATGATGGAGATAAAGACCAAACTGGCCCATCTAGTTGGCCCAGCAAGTTTTATAGGGTAGTAGTATCTGCCACTCTGTGCAGGTTACTCCCAAGCCTTCTCTTAAGGGTAGTAGTAACTGCCGTTCTGTTCAGGTTTTCGCCAAACCTTCTTTTAAGGGAAGTAATAGTTGCTGATCCATACAGGTTATTTTCAAGCAGAAATGTAAATGTGACAAGGGTACCTGTCTCCATGCTTGTGTATATGTTTCAGGGTTGAGCAGCACATGGTCTTTGAGAGACTTAATATTGACAAGCTGCTTTTAAGTTCCATGCAGGGAAAATATCCATCAACTATGATAGCCCTTTACTAAGATAAATAGGATTAATAGCAAGAAAACCTGCAGAGAACTGACAGTGAATGCAGAATAAATGTTCACAGCTCTTCAAAGCCTCCCTCTCTCCTCCTGAGGATAACCGATCTATGATGCAGGAAGTGTGTTGGACCAATTGGGAGCCACAGAACTACCTGAGATGCAAGGAGGGTTCTGACCAATGGGGAGGGAGGAAAAGAAGAGATGCAGGCTACTGCTGAAAGAAAGAAGGAACAGAAGCAACAGGAGCTGGAGCGGAAGGAGACAAGGATCTGGCTTTTGTGTGAATCCCACACAAAAACCTCATGGAGGTGTGCTACACCAAAAGGAACACTGCTAAACACCAGCAAAAGGAAAAGAATCTCTCAGTAGGAGGACAGGGTGGAGCTGGGAATAAACTCCTTCCTTGCTATTCTCCCTTACATTAGGAAACATTGGCTGCCGTTTTTAAGGAGGGGGTGCAGTTCCACTGCTGAAGGAGCCAACAAAAACCAAACAAAACAATCTAAATCTTGACTCTAATAGTGAGAACCAGAGGGTTTCCCTGAAGGTGTTTTCCTGAACTGGGTGCTCATAGTTATATGAATAAGAGTCACCTTCAGTAGTACTCAGACTGTAACAGGGTTTTGCTTTACACTTGGAAGTACTACAGGAGGAATGGACTGAAGTAGGGTTTCCAGTCCTGAGAAACTCTCTGTGTTGAAAAAACCGGGACCAACAGTGACTGCCTGCTTAAACAAACACAATTTCGATTAAACCCATTTTCACATAAAGGAACACATCACTCCCATACTTAAGGAATTACACTGGCTCCCCATCCATTATCGTATACAATACAAGATTACACTGGCTCTCCATCCATTATCGTATACAATACAAGATATTATCACTTATCCACAAATCTCTCCACAACCCAGAAATGAATTGGCCTTCCAACTCTTTTCAATTTAATAGCTCTAACAGGCCAACTAGAAATCCGTACATAGCCACCCTGCAAACCCCATCACTAAAGCTATTTAAATACGCATCCACCAAAGCCCGTGCCATATCCCTGGCTGGCCCTATGTTATGGAATTCCATGCCTACTGATATGCGTCTTGAACTGTCCCCAAAGACCTTCAAGCAAAAGCTCAAGACATGGCTCTTCACTCAAGCCTACACATGACCTCTACATGACTCTCTATAACATTATAATCTTCATTTCCTTTTTTTTTTTTTCAATCCTAGTACCCTCTTTGCTAATTCTTGCAACCGAAGAATTTGCTGTATCTAACAGCCTCACAGCTTCACATGTATATATTCCTTTCTTCCCTGACCCTCTCTCTATTTTTCATCAATTTAAGTTTATACCTCCCCTTATCCTCTCCCAACAGTTATCTTTCAATACTATATTAAGTTTCACTATTATAGCTAAGCCATTTTTCTTATTATCTATATAATTTTTTGTTACTGCATTTATCTGTTTTAATGTATTGTTCCTCAATTGTTAACATACTGTTTTATGTAAAACGCAATTGCGGTTTCGTTCACTGTACACCGACGTGATATCTCTGATGAGCGGCGGTATATAAAAACCAATAAATAAATAAAATAAATAAAGAGGGTTCATATCAACCTGCCACAGTAGCCTTGTGTGGTTATTTGGTTTATTCAGGAAATCTGGGACTCTGATTTTGTTTTTTCCCCCTCATGTATGCACCAATGGGACTGGGGAAACCAAATTTTTAAATTTCTAATAGTTTACACAGGTGCTAACCTTTAAAAAGGAGATAGAGCAGTTTTTAAACTAGAACAAAAGGAAAAGCCGACATTCGCTCAGCAGTTCATTGTTCGGAGGGAGGTATCTTCAAAGGTTTCTGCAATGTAAAAGTTTACCAAGGACATGAGGACAACAGAGACAGTTTATTTCTAATAATCAAAAGCCTTTTATTCTTATGCGCATAAGGAAGTCAGCTCCTAAGTTTGAGAGACTGACTTAATCAGATATCCAATTGACTGGTCTTAAATACAATTTTGCCCTAGTGATTAGTACAACACTCCTTTGATTTAGGATCACAAGTGAAAAGAAACATTTGCTTACATTAACATTCCTAAGTGCCCTGGGAACACTAGCTAACCTTGAAGACATGCATTGTTTATAACTCTTCATTGTGGTGTCTAAAACTACAAAGAGATACATTTATTTTTTCTGTTATCTAAGTGTGAGACAGTTTCAGAGAGTGCCTCCTGGAACCCTTCTGGTAAATTTCCACTAAACAGATGCCTACAATAAATTTTATTATCACAGTCCCTCCTTTGTTCCAGGGGGCAGTGCTTGTCTTAGATGTCTATTACATTTTCACTCATAGTGCAACACCTATTAAATTCTTCATCTGAGGATACATTCTGGGGCACTGCAAGTGTTGCTGAGACCATTATCTTAGGAATACGTCTTTTACATAACATGACAATGCATTGAACTGATACACATAAAATAAGAAGGTGGAAGGTGGAAGGTCTTCATCGAATGACTTATGAGGAGAGATTGAAGAATCTAAATATGTACACCCTGGAGGAAAGGAGGAGCAGGGGTGATATGATACAGACTTTCAGATACTTGAAAGGTTTTAATGATCCAAAGACAACGACAAACCTCTTTCGTCAGAAACAAATCAGCAGAACCAGGGGTCACGATTTGAAGCTCCAGGGAGGAAGACTCAGAACCAATGTCAGGAAGTATTTCTTCACGGAGAGGGTGGTGGATGCCTGGAATGCCCTTCCGGAGGAAGTGGTGAAGACCAGATGTGTGAAAGACTTCAAAGGGGCATGGGATAAACACTGTGGATCCATAAAGTCTAGAGGACGTAAATGAATATGGGGGGAAATTTTTTTTTTTTGTTTTTGCATTCACAAAAAAGCAGGGAGTAGCTTGCTTTTTATGGCAGTTACTACCCCAAATCAAATAAGCCTGATACTTCACTTTCAATGCATATCCAGCATAGCTCTCTGCTTCAATGGCAGGGGAGAAAGTCGTCAAGCATATCCAGCATGACGATCTGCTTCAACGGCAGGGGAGGAAGTCTGACACTTCAAGCATATCCAGCATAGCTCTCTGCTTCAACGGCAGGGGAGAAAGTCTGACATTTCAAGCATATCCAGCATAGCTCTCTGCTTCAACGGCAGGGGAGAAAGTCTTCAAGCATATCCAGCATAGCTCTCTGCTTCAACGGCAGGGGAGAAAGTCTTCAAGCATATCCAGGATAGCTCTCTGCTTCAACGGCAGGGGAGAAAGTCTTCAAGCATATCCAGCATAGCTCTCTGCTTCAACGGCAGGGGAGAAAGTCTTCAAGCATATCCAGCATAGCTCTCTGCTTCAACGGCAGGGGAGAAAGTCTTCAAGCATATCCAGCATAGCTCTCTGCTTCAACGGCAGGGGATAAGGTCTGACACTTCAAGCATTTCCAGCATAGCTCTCTGTTTCAACGGCAGGGGAGAAAGTCTGACACTTCAAGCATTTCCAGCATAGCTCTCTGCTTCAATGGCAGGGGAGAAAGACTGACACTTCAAGCATTTCCAGCATAGCTCTCTGCTTCAATGGCAGGGGAGAAAGACTGACACTTCAAGCATTTCCAGCATAGCTCTCTGCTTCAACGGCAGGGGAGGATGTCTTCAAGCATATCCAGCATAGCTCTCTGCTTCAACGGCAGGGGATAAGGTCTGACACTTCAAGCATTTCCAGCATAGCTCTCTGTTTCAACGGCAGGGGAGAAAGTCTGACACTTCAAGCATTTCCAGCATAGCTCTCTGCTTCAATGGCAGGGGAGAAAGACTGACACTTCAAGCATTTCCAGCATAGCTCTCTGCTTCAATGGCAGGGGAGAAAGACTGACACTTCAAGCATTTCCAGCATAGCTCTCTGCTTCAACGGCAGGGGAGAAAGACTGACACTTCACTTTCAATGCATATCCAGCATAACTCTCTGCTTCAACGGCAGGGGGAATGAAGAAAAGTGGATCTATATACAGACAACCAACAAAGATTGAATTACATAGTCGGGGTAAACAAGCATCGGTGTAGCTTGCTTATTGCGGCAGTTACTACCCCTATCTAATTAAGCTAGATATTTCATTTAGATGCAGCTCCAACACTGCTCTCTACATTAATGGTGGGGGTGGAAGGGTAATAGAACCAAAAGGTTACTAAGAGCCAAGAGAAACAGGTAAGTATGAAAAAAAAAAAAGAGTGTGAAACTTGCTGGGCAGACTGGATGGGCTGTTTGGTCTTCTTCTGCCGTCATTTCTATGTTTCTATGTTTCTATAAGAAGTACTATTATTGTTATAACTATCATCAGTAATCTCTGGCCCCAAAGTCATAGCTTCCTTCCTAAACCAAAGACATCCCATGAGGGGTTTTCTATGTCAGTGAAATGAGAAAGGTGTGACAGTAAAGTATCTATAGCTTGCATGTGATTTCTAATACTACTATCATTATTAATATAGGAACAACAAGAAGAATTAATAAATTGGCAAACCCCTCCTTTGTCGGCAAGCAACATATCTAGTGCCATACGATTATCTAAAACTACTTCTTTAAGAGACTTGATCTCTTGTTGCATGAGTCCCATAATCTTCATTGTCTCATTCATTGTGACTTCCACAGTGGCAGAAAGATTTTTTAAAGCACTTTCAAGTTCAAAAACTCCTAAACTAGGGGGAAAAGTCCTCAAAACATGATGAAATAGGGATGTGAATCGTGTCCTCGATCGTCTTAACGATCGATTTCGGCTGGGAGGGGGAGGGAATCGTATTGTTGCCGTTTGGGGGGGTAAAATATCGTGAAAAATCGTGAAAAATCAAAAAAACGTAAAATCGCAAAACCGGCACATTAAAACCCCCTAAAACCCACCCCCGACCCTTTAAATTAAATCCCCCACCCTCCCGAACCCCCCCCCAAATGACTTAAATAACCTGCGGGTCCAGCGGCGGTCCGGAATGGGCTCCTGCTACTGAATCTTGTTGTCTTCAGCCGGCGCCATTTTCCAAAATGGCGCCGAAAAATGGCGGCGGCCATAGACGAACATGATTGGACGGCAGGAGGTCCTTCCGGACCCCCGCTGGACTTTTGGCAAGTCTTGTGGGGGTCAGGAGGCCCCCCCCAAGCTGGCCAAAAGTTCCTGGAGGTCCAGCGGGGGTCAGGGAGCGATTTCCCGCCGCAAATCGTTTCCGTACGGAAAATGGCGCCGGCAGGAGATCGACTGCAGGAGGTCGTTCAGCGAGGCGCCGGAACCCTCGCTGAACGACCTCCTGCAGTCGATCTCCTGCCGGCGCCATTTTCCGTACGAAAACGATTCGCGGCGGGAAATCGCTCCCTGACCCCCGCTGGACCTCCAGGAACTTTTGGCCAGCTTGGGGGGGGCCTCCTGACCCCCACAAGACTTGCCAAAAGTCCAGCGGGGGTCCGGAAGGACCTCCTGCCGTCCAATCGTGTTCGTCTATGGCCGCCGCCATTTTTCGGCACCATTTTGGAAAATGGCGCCGGCTGAAGACAACAAGATTCAGTAGCAGGAGCCTGTTCCGGACCGCTGCCGTTCCGGACCGCCGCTGGACCCGCAGGTTATTTAAGTCATTGGGGGGGGGGTTGGGGGGGGGGGGGGGTTTAATTTAAAGGGTCGGGGGTGGGTTTTTAGGGGGTTTTAGTGTGCCGGCTCACGATTCTAACGATTTATAACGATAAATCGTTAGAATCTCTATTGTATTGTGTTCCATAACGGTTTAAGACGATATTAAAATTATCGGACGATAATTTTAATCGTCCTAAAACGATTCACATCCCTATGATGAAAGGGATCACTGTCCATCTGGAAATCAAATAGTGACCTGCGCCTTATCTTAGGGGCAAACCAGTTCTGATGATGTTTGTTGAGATAAAACAATGGTACAATGTATCCAAATGAGAACTGAGCAGAAGTATTAAAGGAAATAGTCTTTACTGCTCCCCGCGGGGAAAAGAACCATAGTCTTGAGGTATTATACACTGATAGCCTGCTATCATTTACTCTTACCTCAGAGGTGGTGAAGTAGATTTTTGATATGTTCCCAACACAGAACAGCCTTGCGCTTCAATATAAGCCTTGGCAAGCAGAAACATGGGAGAAGGGGTGTACTCATCATGAGTATAATTCCCAGTACACCTGAGGTTGTGTCCATAACCAGTAGGGCAGGTCCCCTGGATCCTTTTCTTAGCCTCCATAGGGAACAGCTGGCGAATTGCATTGGACTGACTGGCTGCGTTTGCTGTAGTCAAAACGAGGTAAAGTCCTGTTGAAGCATGGGGGATAGGTGGGGCATTTATGCTTATAGTCCCCGCAGTATGAAGGATGTGCCCCGGGGAGAGCCAACACCTTGTTGTTGACCTTGTACAGATGAACAGTCATGTTTAGTTCATGGTTAAAGCATTCATGCACAAAGCTCCATCATGCAGACAATTGATATTTCACCACACTGTAGTAATCCTTTTTATAGGTGACGGTCATAGTATCGGTACAGTTTGCCCAAGGTGTGACACCCTCCGGTTGAAAACACCACCCTGCCTGTTTGGTGCACAGGGGTAGGGCATAAAGGTTAGCGTGGGTAAGAGAGACAGCAGTAAGTGCAATATAAGTATCTCGATTGAGGAAGGAGGATTCATTAAAAGGTACGGGAACAAACCCAGAGCCATCCGGCTGTAGATGATAACATAGCCAGCAATCTGAAAGATTCATAGATTTCTGCAGAGTTTTAGTATAGGCCCAGATAAGTCTGTACATGGGGCCCCAGATAGGGCCATGTCTCTGTGGAGTGCAAATGAATCAGAAGCAAAAGCAGGATCATGCCTGTTCTGCAGCCACCTGAGAGAGAGAGTTCTATATTCAGGAGCTTCCTGTAGTCTGCTTTGCCTGACTTCGCCTTTGACTCTCTCCAAGCCCGGACCTCTGCATTACCTGACTTTGCCATTGACTCTCTCCAAGCCCAGACCTCTGCATTGCCTGACTTAGCCACTGACTGTCTCCAAGCCCGGACCTCTGCATTGCCTGACTTCACCATTGACTCTCTCCAAGCCCAGACTTCTGCATTACCTGACTTTGCAATTGCTTATCTCCAGACCCAGACCTCTGCTTTGCCTGACTACGTTATTGCCTATCTCCAGACCCAGATCTCTGCTTCGCCTCACTACAATATTGACTATCTCTGTGCTCAAACCTCAGCTTTGCTTGCCACTGCCTTCGGATTGCCGCCAGCCGTGACTCAAGCCTGTTCTTTGATGCCTCTTTGGCTTACCCCCTGGACGTGGTTTATTTAGGCTTCGGCCAGCTCTTGCTCGAGTGCTCCCGTCTGCTTCCGTTCCATTGGCGCTCGAGTTTCCAGGACATTACCTTGTTCAGAGTAGGACTGTATCATCTCTCACCTGCTGTCTCTGGGCTGAATCAACTCTCACTTCGAGGCCCACCTAAGGCCTGCTGGCCCCGGCACCCATAGGCTCAATCTGCGGGGAACGAGGGCTGATATAGGTAAAACTCCAGTGGCCTCTATCTATCAGCCCACTCTGCCTGCCGATGGTGGGGGCCCATAAGTCCCTATCTACGGGTTGCATCAACCCCACCTCGGCCTAAGGGTCCACCTCCGATGCAACAGTTTGCAAAGGCCATGGACTCAGTGGAGCCGCGTAGCCTCCATGCCATTCCTGGTCTGCCATCCAAGGTACAAGAACAGCAGCAGTTTCTTGAGGCACTGGCCACCTTCATGCCCAGCTTGATGCCCTCACCAGCAATCCGGTTTCTGTGCCGGCTCCTCCTCCTCCACAGCCATCTTCATCGATGCCTCTAGCCCTGCTGGTCCTACCAGTGCCCCCACATTTCAACGGTGACTCCAGACTCTGCAGAGGGTTTACAAATGAATGCTATATGCAATTCGCTCTGCAGCCCTCCATCTTCCAGGATGAATTGACCAAAGTCACCTTTATCCTGTCTCGCCTTGTGTTACGACTGTTGCTGCCCGACGTCTCCACTCCGCCCTCCTTACCTCTCTGGTGACTCCTCCCGCAGTTGACGGACGTTTGGCTGCCGCGGCGTCTGCATGCCGTCCTCTCCAGCATCCCCGGTCCAGGCTTGGGCGCTGCCTCCCGCCATGCTGTTCAGCTGCCTTAGGGTGCGCGCGCCGCATGGCCCTGCTTCAAATACTTTCTTTGGCGAGAACCTCAGGGGCGTCCCCCTGTGATGACGTCACGCATCCCGGATACAAAAGGCCTACGCTACTGCTAGCTAATCATGTTAGCAAGGTGAACTCCTTATGGATGGGATTTGCTCTCCGTACCTAGCTACTCTGCCTCTCCATTACTGGACTTACTCTATTTGGGGTACCTGCTCCTCGGGGGCCTCTTGCTTCTCTTTCAGGTCGCTGTCTGGAACCGGTACTCGCTCCTTGAGAGCCCATGTTTATTGGACTTGCTGCCTGGACTTCACTTCTGCCTGAAAGATACTGCTGCCTACACCATCAGTGAGTTACCATCTACTTCTCTCAGAGCTGTTCCCTGGAACCAGGTACTCGCTCCTCGAGGGCCTGCCTCTACTCCAGGTCCTGTGTTCCCTACCGAGAGAAACCGCTGTGTGAGTACCCAACCAACGAGGCTCTATTCCAGAACCCTGCATATACTTCATTGTACTTACTATCTCAGTTTCTCTTCACTACAGCACAGCCATTGTAGGATTGCTGTTCCAGAGCCCTGAGGGACTACAAGCCCAGCCGGGCTTCATCTCTGCTCACTACTGCCACCTTTGGTGGCTCCTCAATACTGCTAATAAAAGATCTATCTGTGTTGTGTCCTAAGCTGAGCCTGACCTGTGGCCCTTCATGGGACTTCCCCCCATAGGCATGGTCAGCAGCCACAGTGTCCAAGGATCCACCCAAAATCTTACAAACAATAACACCTTGAAGGGAAGGTGCTGGCTTGGGCTTTACCCTTATGGAAACGATTGGTCTCACTCCTAAGGGAGTTATCTCAGTTTGTGGCTGTATTTCAACGGACCTTTGATGATCCTGGGCGGCATGCCTGGGCAAGCACTACCTTGTTACATCTTCGTCAAGGTCAAAGAAGTCTTTTTGACTACACCATTGAGTTTCAGACTCTAGCCTCTGAGCTCGCCTGGCAGGAAGACTGCCTATGAGCCATCTACCTGTATGGACTCTCCTCGCAGCTGAGGGATGAACTAGCTGCAAGGGAGCTCCCTGCCTCCCTGGAGAACCTTGTAGATTTAACAGGCCGAGTTGACCATCGTCTCCAAGAGCATCACCGAGAGAGCTGGATGCCCAAGAAGCTCTCTTGGGTTCGATCGCCACCGACCACCAGCCCTGCTCTAAGTAGGGTCTCTATTGTGGCCAAGACGGAAGAGCCCATGCAGTTGGCCATGGGCGGCTGAAACCGGAAGAGCGCCTCCGGCGGAGTCAAACCAGTCTGTGTCTGTTATTGTTTGTAAGGTTTTGGGTGGACCCTTGGACACTGTGGCAGATGACCACGCCCACAGGGGGAAGTCCCGTGAGGGGCCACAGGTCAGGCTCAGCTTTAGGACACACAACACTGAATTATCTTTTATTAAACAGAGTTGAGAAGCCACCAGAGGTGGCAGTAGTGAGTAAAGATGAAGCCCGGCTGGGCTTGTAGTCCCTCAGGACACTGGAACAGCGATCCCTCAATAGCTGTGCTGTAGTGGAGAGAAACTGAGATAGTGAGTATAGTGGAGCTTACACAGGGTTCTGGTATAGAGCCTCGTTGGTAGATTACTCACACAGCGATTTCTCCCAGAAAGTAACACATAAGCTGGAATAGAGGTAGGCCCTCAAGGAGCGAGTACCTGGTTCCAGGGAACAGCTCTGAGAGAATATAGATGGTAACTCACTGATGGTGTAGGCAGCGGGTTCTTCCAAGCAGAAGTGAACTCAGTCAGCGAGTCCGGGAACATGGGCCTTCGAGGAGCAAGTACCGGTTCCAGACAGCGACCTGAAAGAAAAGAAAGAGGCCCCGAGGAGCGGGTACCCCAATAGTAAGTCCAATTAAGGAGAGGCAGAGTAGCTAGATACAAAGAGCGAATCCCATCCATAAGGAGTTCCTTGCTAACTTGAATAGCTAGCAAACAGAGTAGGCTTTTGTATCCGGGATGCGTGACATCATCACAGGGGGACGCTTTTGCGTTCGTGGCTGTTTTTGCCCTCGCTCCACCTTCTCTACCTTTGTGGCGACTCCCTTCGGCTCTGACGGACAGATGCTGCTGCAGCTTCTCCTTGCCGCTTCTCCCCGGAATCCCCGGGCTGACCTGATGCTGCGGATCTGCCATGTTCCTGATGACGTAAGGGTGCGCGCGTGCGCACGCTCCAGAGTTTGTACCGGCAAGGTCGTGAACCTCGGGGGCGCCCCCCCCTTAGTGACATCATCCGCTTCCAACTTAAAAGGTCTTCGTTTGCTACTATGAATCGAGTTAGCAAGGAGGAAACTTCTCTGCTGCTCTGCCTCCACAAACATACCAAGGGGTACCCACTCCTCGGGGGCCCTGCTCTCTCTTCTTGATTTCAGACTGCTAAGATGGGATTTGGTACTCGCTCCTCGAGGGCCTAGTCCTTGAATGCTCAGAAGACTCCTTACTGCCTGGAAGCGATCGCAGACTTGAACACTGTGAGTTCTATTACAGATAGGATCCGGTACTCACTCCATGAGGGCCTATGTTCCTAATCTGGGAAGACTCCCTTCTGTCTAAGACGTTATCACAGGTATAGAGATCGTGAGTTACTATTGCAGATTGCAGATAGGAACCGGTACTCACTCCAAGAGGGCCCATGTTCCTAAAACCCTTCACAGACTCTCTTCTATCTCAGAAGCTATCGCATACCTATTTCTGGTACATTACTATTACAGATTGCAGATAGGAACCGTTACTCGCTCCACGAGGGCCTATATTCCTAAAACTCTCCAAAGACTTTCTTCTGTTCCAGAAGCCATCTCATACACAGATATTGTGTGTTCTTATTCCAGACTGCATATAGGAACCAGTACTCGCCTATGGCTCTTGTTCCTGAATATACTGAAGATTCTCTGTTGCATAGAAGCCATTATAGATATCTACAATTGTAAGTGTATCATCTACTACTGGTTATGTATCCAGTATACCCTGTTTACTCACTACTTATAGTCTCTCTCTACAGCTCAGCAACCCAGAGATCGCAGTTCCAGTATCTGAGGGACTTCAGCCCTGCCGGGCACATCAACTCACTACTGCCACCTCTGGTGGTTCTAATTCCTGTCTAATAAAGAACTATCTGTGTTTGTCTCCATACTCCAGCCTAGCCGGTGGTCCCTCTCAGGATATCCTCCTGGGGGCGCTGTCATCTGCCATCGGCCCGAGGATTCACCAATTTCCACTAAGTGTTTATCCTTACGCTACTAGAGCAGTATCATACAGACTGCCACATGGTGGGAGCCAACCCACAACAGATCATTGACCCCGCCTATGGAGTATTACAGATAGCTAGCTCCTCCCCTTGAGGGAGCAGCATTGATCAGATTACTCACTCCTCCCCTGTGGAGGAGTAGATCCATAACAAATTGCTATCTCCTCCCCTCTGGAGGAGGTGATCAATAACAGATTGCTAACTCCTTAGCAGATATATAACAGATTGCTAACTCCTTAGCAGATATACAACAGATGCCCCTGAGGTTCGTGCCAAAGAAGAAATAAGAAGCAGGGCCACGCGGCACACATGCCCTATGGAAGCTGAACAACATGGCAGGATGCTGCACCCAAGCTGAACCGGGGATGCCGGAGAGGACGGCAGCCAGACGTCCATCAACCGCGGGCGGAGTCGCCAAAGAGGTAAGGAGGGCAGAGTGGAGACGTCGGACAGTGACAGTCATAACAGTACCCTACTTCAAAGGGCGGTCTCCTCTGTGGGTACCAGGTTTATGCTTCAAAGGATGCACGAGATGAAATTGAAGGAGCATCTCTTTATCGAGGATGTTAGCTTGAGGCTCCCAAGAGTTTTCTTCGGGGCCAAAACCGTCCCAAGAAAGAAGGTATTCAAGTGTTTTGCCTCATCTTCGGACATCAAGAATCTCTTCAACCTTAAATTCTAGGTCATCTTCTGTGTTGATGGCAGGTGGTTCCTGAGTCTTAGAAGAGAATTCACTGAGTATAGTTTTGTGGATGTTTAGTCCGAGTGGTAGCTTCAGGCTGTAAGTGATGTTGCCAAGACGTCGGATGATTGGAAATAGTCCAATGTAGAGAGGAGCAAAATGAGTGGAGGTTAACTTCAGTCTGAGATTTTTGTCAGATAACCAGACTTTGTCACCGGGTTTGAAGACAGGCACTTGAAAATGGTGAGCATCATAAAACGTCTTAGCACAGTCACTCACTTTAACTAGCATGTCTTTCGTCTGAGTCCACAGGTTATGGATTTCATCAGCAGTAGATTGAGCTGCTGGAGACATCACTGAGAGCTTCAGTGGAAGTGGCGGTGTTGGAGAGCGTCCATATACCACTTCAAAAGGTGTTGATCCAGTTGATGTTGCTGGATGAGAATTGATGGCGAATTCAGCCTAAGGTAACAGTTCAGCCCAGTTATTCTGACGGCAACTCACATAGGCTCGAATGAACTGTTTTAAGGTTCTATTCATCCGTTCTGTTTGGCCATTTGATTGCGGATGATAGGCTGAAGTGTAGTCTAGAGAGATGTCGAATAACTTGCACAAGGCCCTCCAGAATCTTGCCATGAATTGAAATCCTCGGTCTGAAACAATGTGTCTTGGTAGGCTGTGAAGGCAAAAAATGTGTGATATGAAGAGCTTCACAAACTCCAAGGCTGAAGGTAAGCCAGGCAGCGCCACGAAATGGGCCATCTTGATGAAGCGATCAACTGTTACCCAGATGGTATTCATTCCTCCAGAAAGGGGTAAATCGACTACAAAGTCAGTAGCGATGTGTGACCAAGGCTGTTCCAGAACTGGCAGTGGCTGCAGCAATCCCCACGGTTGTCCAGAAGCAGATTTGTGTTTGGCACAGTTTGTACAAGATGCCACATAGGATAAGGTATCTTTCTTGATAGTAGGCCACCAATAGAACTTCTGGATCTTGAGCAGGGTGTGGCATTGACCAGGTTGGCCAGCCAGCTTGGAATTGTGCGCCCAAAAAAGCGCTTTCTTCCTGAGGTGTTTAGGCACGATGGTCTTACCAGTGGGCACAGAATGTGCAGTTGCCAAGATGACTTTCTTCAGGTCAATTATGTGCTGAGGTTCTTCAGGCACGTCCTCCAAGAGAAAGGAGCTTGACAAGGCATCAGCTCTGGTATTTATGTCTCTGGGGTGATATTTGAGCACAAAGTCAAAAAGATTGAATAATAAGGACCATCTGGCTTGTCTGTGGTTAAGACTTTGCGCATGGTGGAGATACTCCAGATTTTTATGGTCCGTGAATACGGTTATTTGATGATGAGCACCTTCGAGCCAAGGCCGCCATTCCTCGAATGCTAGCTTAATAGCCAAGAGCTCTTTATCTCCGATCCCATAGTTCTTCTCTGCCGGGGAGAAATGTCGTGAGAAAAAAGAGCAGGGACATAAGGATTTAGAGTCTACAGTTTGGCTCAATACAGCCCCCACGTCAACATCCGAAGCGTCAACTTCTACGATAAATGGATTGCTGGGGTCAGGATGCCGCAAGCATGGTTCCATGGAAAAGGCAGTCTTTAATTTCTCAAAAGCGAAAATGGCCTCTGCAGTCCATTTTGAAGCATTGGCACCCTTGCGGGTCATTGCAGTCAAGGGTACTGTTAAAGAAGAGTAGTTCTTTATAAAGCTTCTATAATAGTTGGAAAACCCCCAAAATCATCTCAGGGCCTTCAGGCTGGTAGGTTGGGACCAATTTTTGAAACTTTCTAGCTTTTGAGGGTCCACCTGGAAGCCATCTTTAGACACGATATAGCCAAGAATAGGCACGGAGTCTTTATGGAATTCGCACTTGGATAATTTTGGCGTAGAACCGGGATTCACAGAGTCGGCGTAGTACTTGCTTGACATCCTCTAGATGAGTGGGCAAATCCTGAGAAAATATCAGGATATCATCCAGGTATACCACGACACTCTTGTACAACAGGTCCCGCAAGATGTCGTTCGTCATGTTCTGAAATATAGCGGGTGTGTTGCACAGGCCGAAGGGCATTACTAAGTACTCAAAATGGCCATCTCGAGTGTTGAAGGCTGTTTTCCATTCATTGCCACTGCGAATGCGAACTAAGTTGTAGGCCCCCTTCAGGTCAAGTTTTGAGAATATTTTGGCGCCCTGAAGCTGGTCAAACAGCTCTGAGATTAAAGGCAGGGGGTAGTGGTCTTTAATCGTGATTTCGTTCAGACCTCGGTAATTGATACAAGGACGTAAGGTACCGTCCTTCTTCCCCACAAAGAAGAAGCCTGCGCCGGCTGGAGACTTTGATGGTCTAATAAATCCCTTCTATAAAATCTCCTCGATGTATTTGGACATTGCCTTGTTCTCAATTGCTGAGAGTGGATAGACACGTCCTTTAGGAGGTTCAGTATTGGGTTTAAGTCTTATGGCACAGTCATAGGACCTATGCAGAGGAAGAATGTCATCAGCTTCTTTGGAAAACACATCACTGAAAGATGCGTATTGGGGCGGCAGTCCCGGCATCACTGGAGTTGTAGGCATGCAGATGACAGGAGCAATCTCCTTAAGGCACTTTCCATGACAACCTGGGCCCCAGCGGGAGAGTTCCAAGGATGCCCAGTCAAATTGGGGTTGGTGCGACTGCAACCAGTGTAACCCCAGGATGATAGGGTGCATCTTTAGGCACGAGGCCACACCCCCCTGCTGGATTTAAAGGGACCTGATCCCTTTAATGATACTCACCTGCTTCCAATGATCCAGAGCAGAGGAAGTATTTAAGGAGGCTTCCTCTGCTTATTCCTCGACTTGGCAACGTCCTCCAGCGCTGTCCAGTCTGCTTGCTTCGGTGAGTCCTTGAGCTTTGGATCCTGTTCTGTCTTGGTGTTCCTGGTTCCTGACTTCGGATTAGCTTACAGTGATTCTCTGGTTCCTGACTTTGGCTTGGCTTCGGTGATTCTCTGGTTCCTGACTTTGGATTGGCAAGCGGTGATTCCCTGGTGCACGACTTCAGACTGGTGAGCGACGACCCTCTGGCACTCGACCTAGGACTCCTTCAAGACTCCGTCTCCAAGGGCCCACCTAAGTCCCAGCGGTCCGGGTCCCTACGTGCTCCTCCTGGGGGGACCGTGGGCTTCCAGGGTGAAGCTCCAGTTGGCCTTTGCACCGTTGCTTTGACCTCCCTAGGCCCACCTAAGTCCCAGCGGTCGGGTCCCTACGGGCTCCTCCCGGGGGGACCGCAGACCACCAGTGGTGAAGACACAGCGCTTTATCTCATCTCTTCATCGTCTCCGTGTTCGCCTCAGTCTCCAGTGCTAAGGGTCAGCTGGTCCTGCCTCCTGTTCTGCCTCGCCACCCGACGAGAGAGCCTACGGACCCTCTGAAAGGTATACCATCCTCTCGTCGGCCAAGGGTCCACAAGCCTGAGCATAACATAGAGACACTGAGACGCCAGCTTATAGGGATATTGACTCAGAAAGAACTAATCTAGGAGCAGGCACTTAGACTTATTTTGTACAGAGATTTTTGAATCTTTGTTTTGTGAAATGAGCTTTGAAAGATTTTTCATGGTTACAGTAAATTTTATTTTGAACACCAGCTTCCAGTGTCAAGCCTGTTTCTTCTAAGGGAGAATGCCCTCAAGCTGGGATATCTAAACTGTGAGTATCATTGTGAAAGACTTTAGAGGCTGTGGGGGAGATCTTACCCCTGTGAGCCTAAGACCCTGGAAGTGTATCTTCCTCCCCACCAGAAAGGACTCTGGCACCCTGGTGGCCTGTGGAGAACTAGGTTCAGTGAGGGAGTGGGAAGAAGAAGATCTGGGTACAGAGGTGGCCTCGGGAGGCTGTTGTGTGCCCCTGCATCTCAGCAGGAGATTACATTTGCTAAACTGTTTGCCCTGGATGTCAACAGAATAATTTCCACACAAAAGATAGAAAATGCTTAAATTTGCCAGCTCTGAGATTTTTTGGACAACTATAAAAAAAAGAAAGGTCTTGTGAAGATCTAGTGAAAATTAAATTTGCTTTTTGCCTTTTTGTTCTATAAAATAGTCACATTAATTTCTAAATGAAAAGAATTTAAAGAAGTAGGCTTTTGATAAATCTGTAAAAGCCTAGTTTTTGCTGCACATTTTTCTGTTGAGCATCATACACAAGTCTGAGTTTGCTCTTATTGTAATAAAGAGGAAGTGAGTTTGTGTTGCTGAATAAACTGATTGAGGAATTTCAGGCATTGCTTGCCAGTGGCTCAAAAGGCTCACATAACTGATGCACCATAAAATAACCAGGAAGTAGTAGCCAATGACAATTTGTCATAAATAGTGACTGATAAAAAAGGGGGCAATTGTCAGACTGCCCACATATCTGAAAAGTCTGTGGGTATTTTTATCTGTGAATTTTGCACTAATTTTCAAAGTGAAAGTATGCTTGTACGTTTGCTTCAAAAACTGGCAAAGAAAATGTACCCGCACGAATTTACACTTACATTTTTGCGGCTGCTATTTCTGATGGAAAATATATGCAAACTTTCAAATCTATGCATGTACTTCCAAATCCCGCCCCCAAGAACACCTCCCTGTACTGTGGGTAAAAGTTTGCAGGTAGTGGGGCATGCATTGACACCCACCTGTAAGGTAGGCATTTTTCAAGCAGCTCATTTCTCTGGTTAAAGCATTGTTTTGCTCCTGGAAATGGCTTTAGAAAGTTAGCTTCATTGATAATCTGCTCTAACTTCAATGAAATTTCAATTTAGACCATGAATCAGATGCTAAAAATATTTGACTAATAGATAAAAGAGTTTTTGCTCCCAGGATAGAATAGCGTTTTCCTTTGAATAAAAATTGCATTAATTTATCTCCAAAATCATACTTGTATCTATAGCTCAGAATATAATACAAAAGTGCAGAAATACGAAACAACTAATTAGCCTTATTTCTCCTAATGGTACTTCTAGTGTCTCCTCCTGCTCTATCCCTTATAAATATCTGCAAATCTGGAAGAGAGGCAGCAGTAACTTGACACTCCACTGAAGCCTCAAGTACTCCTGGCTCTTCTCCAACCTCATTCTTACATATAAAGCTAATTCATTGAGTGCAGGCATTTGGAAAGCAACATATGTACTTTCTCTTGTATGGCAGCAGCTTGATTATCTTCTCTTCTGATGGTTGAAATATATTATAACTCTGAAATACACAATAAATCTTGAGCAAATAAAAACATTGTAAATAAATAGAGATAAAATGAGATTTCCTTTAAAGATGATTTTTGTTCACTACTGAAATGACTTTGTGCTGTACAAGATGCAAAGCAATAATCTTTCTAGTGTCAGCAAAGTTCCTTGGGAAGATTTCTCAAGCACTAAACGACTGATTGTCTCCGTGTTCCTGTCACTGGCTGTTGGAGTTGCTGTACTGGGAAACAGCTTGGTCATTGTTGTTTTTGTAATAGACAGGAAACTTAAAAGCCAAAGCAACTTTTTACTTCTTAATCTTGCAATTTGTGACTTTCTAGTGGGTAAGTTCCAATACCATGAAACTAAATGTTTGTTTTTACTTTATTCTAAAATGTATATGTATAAAAAACATTAATGAAGAACAATGCTTTCTCTTCTATACAGCTCACACAATACATTTTATGATCTTTTATTATAAATTTAATATTCCCAGATTTATACTTTAATTTTTATTTGCAGTATATAGTTTAGTTGACTCTATTTGCAGGAATATTTTAAATATTTAGCATTCAGTTCATTTAGGTTACTTTATTGCACAGTAGATTAGCCAAAAGTCCATTTTGCCACCCTGTACATTACCTAAAGGGAAATGCATGTGCATAGTATCAGTTTGTGTTATTGCTTCTATAGCTTGCCTTTGCCCATAGTTGACTGCTTCTATGTATATTTTATAGCTGCAGTACACTGTTCTAGTTGCATAATCAGTTATCTATCAGAAGACTAGAAGTATTAGTAATTGCATTTTCTTCAGAGGACACATTTTTCTGAAAATGTTCCAGAAGAATTGCTTGTTCTTAGTTTGATCTGTTTGATTTTTTCAGTTCCTCTGCTGCTCATCAGTAGCATACTGTTAATTATACAGAAGTATATTGTGAGAAAAATATTTCAACTTTAATTTCAACTGTTTATTATTATTTCAAAGGTAATTTATAGTAGATTACAATACCTTTCAGGAATGCAATAATTATAAGCTAAAGATTAAGAATAACTTAATTAACATTGTTAATGGAGCCTGATTGCACCTACATAAGATACAATGGGATTTATTTATCTGTATAATTTTGAATATTTTTTTACCACTCCCAGTTCACCAAATATGCTATTGCTCATTATTTATTCTTTTATATTGTGGCTTCATTTTTAGAAAAATGTTTAGCCCTTCATTTAAATTTTAGAAACTTAAATTTAGGGAATTTTCAGCAGATCTTTGGCATTTACGTTTTCAGCTGAAAATTTCCCTACATTTAGAAATCCTAAAATTTAGGAGGGTTAAATTTAGGGCTGCAATTCATTTGCCTATAATTAGGTACCCAAGTTATTTATTTAATTATTCATTTACAAACATCTGATATTCTGGCTTTCATCAAGAATGGACTCAAGGCAGCTGATAATTGAATTAAAGTAGACTAACAGGTATATTAACAATAACATTAGTTGTATGGTCATATGTAATCATCATTGATTCAATGTCCAGACATAGGGCCTCATTTTCTAAAGTATCTCAGGCCTGCGATACTTTAGGTAATGAGGAGTGGGGGGCCGAAACGGGGGGGGGGGGCGGTCCTGCGCCAGCTGGCAGCGATCGCACTGCCGTGGTGCAATCGCTGCCGGTTTCGCACCCAGTAGCACCACCATAGAAGGTGTAGCTATTGGGCGCGAAATAGGATGCGAAAAGGCCCTTACCTTTTCATCGTCCACGGCGTCTTCACGGAGTCGGCCCGGTGACGCCCCGACTCCTCCTCTTCCGGGGCCGACTCTGCCCCCATCTTGGTATTGCATGCGATAAGGGACTTTTCACGTGCGAAACGTCCCTTATCGCGTGCGATCCATCTGGTAAATGAACCCCATAGTTCTTTAGTCATGAATAGCTGGGGGAAGGCCTGGTTGAATAGTCATGCCTTTGATTTTATCTGGAAAGTTAGGTAGGACGGTTCATGACAAAGGGGTAGTGGTACCTTCTTCCAGATTTTCAGTGTGCAGTTGCTGAAAGCATTCAGTCTCATGCAGTTCAATTTTGCAGAGGATTGGAGTTCTCTTGTGAGGGGTGTAGGTGTCAAGAAGAAAGAACATATACTCTACAGCCTGTTTATTCACAGATTTAAAGATAAAGCAGAGGGTTTTGAATGTATATTCTGAATTCTGTTGGGAGCCAGTGCAGTTTGAATAGAATGGGCTTTATATCTTCTATTGCTTTGGCCCCTTCCCAGGATTCTTGCTGCACTATTTTGCAAGACTTGGAGGCATTTAATATGTACTGAAAAATGTGTTATAATAGTCAATACAGCTGGTGATTAGTGCAAGAATTACAGTAGCTAGGTTGTGTTGGTCAAGGTAGTTGCATAATTGATGGATCTGGCATAAGTGTATAAAGAAGGCTCTTACTACCTTTGAGATGAGGGATTCCATCATGAGATTTTGATCAAGTTCAATCCCAAGGCTATGTACTGATTTCTTGGGTGGAAGAGGGTATTGGCCAAATTAGGTACCTAAATCTCACATATGATACCATAATTATTGTGTGAACAATTCTGCTTTTAATTCAATCACTTTTGAATTAGAATCTTCTGAAAGGAAGGGGAGAAGTGCACATAAAGATTAAAATATGTTGCTTTTCACTAATGTCTTTTTCTAGGATCTTTCATTTTACCCATATATATAACTTATGTGCTAAATGGAAAATGGATACTTGGAAGACGAGTCTGTAAACTTTGGCTAGCTATAAATTATTCTACCTGTTTGACTTCGGTATTTAGTATTGTGCTTATCAGCCATGATCGTTTTCTGTCTGTCACAAATGCTGTAAGTAAAAATTTGAAAATTGCCTACCCCTGTGTGGTTAAAAATATAAATAAGAACATAAGAAGTTGCCATACTTGGTCAGACCAAGGGTCCATCAAGCCCAGCATCCTGTTTCCAACAGTGGCAAATCCAGGTTACAAGTACCTGGCAAGTACCAAAACATTAAATAGATCCCATGCTACTAATGCCAGTAATAAGTGTAGTAGTCATTCCCTAAGTCAACTTGATAAATAACAGTTTATGGACTTCTCCAGGAATTTGTCCAAACCTTTAAAAAACCCAGCTACACTAATACATTAATGAGTGTTATTCCTCAATGTATATACTTTTATCCGCATATTTCTGCAGATGTTTCTGCGGTGGGATTATGTTAGGGGAGAAAATAACATGCATAGCTTTTGATTTTCAAAACTATGTCATTTTGGTCGGAAAATGTAGCTGCAGAAATAGGAGGAGCACTTTTCTGTGGGTACTTTTTTTGGGTAGTTTTCAAAATGAAAGTGTGCGCATAGTTTACCTTGAAAACTGGTGCAAAGACCACAGGTGAAAAGTATTATCTATTTACTTATTCTTCAAATGTATTTCTTGCCTTATATCCATAGAAGTAGATCTTAAAAAAGTACGCGCGCGCGTGCTTTTCTTCGCGCAACCAGTGCAAACAAAAGTACGCCGATTTTATAAGATACGCGCGTAGCCGCGCATATCTTATAAAATCCTGGGTTGGCGCATGCAAGGCTGCGCAAAATCGGCAGCCTGCGCGCGCCGAGCCACGCAGCCTGCCTCCGTTCCCTCCGAGGCCGCTCCAAAATTGGAGCGGCCTTGGAGGAAACTTTCCTTCCGCGTCCCCCACCTTTTCCTCCCTTCCCCTATCTAACCCACCCCCCAGCCCTACCTAAATCCCCACCTACCTTTGTTGTGCAAGTTACGCCTGCTTGAGGCAGATGTAACTTGCGCGAGCCACCTCGCCATCCCCCGGCACAGGCCGCAGTGCCGGAGGACTCGGGACTGCCCTCCCAGCCTGCCCCCAAACCGTCGCCACACCCCCGGACCCGCCCCGGACCACCCCCTGACCCCAGGCACGCCCCCAGACACACCCCCTGCCTGCCGACACGTCCCCGGACATGCCCCCTCCCGCCCTTTTTACGAAGCTCCGGGACTTACGCGCATCCCGGTGCTTTGCACGCACCAGCGGCCTATGCAAAATAGGCGCGCCAGCGCGCGAGTGCCCTGCGCGCGTAAATCCGGCATGATTTACGTGCTCAGGGCTTTTAAAATATACCCCTTAGTATTCTAGATAAATTACAATACAATAAACAACATAATAATATTACATAAAGATATAACCTACACCAAACTTTACAAATCAAATTAAACAATAGAAAAATTCCTTAGCATCTACATCTAAAAACATAATTCTGGTTTAAGTTATTCTTTCTTTAACTACCAATCACCCTAGAGGTACGCAATTACAACCAAAGTCATTCCAAACACAATCTTTCCCAACCTAGCTCCCTGATCCCTAACCATTCTCATATAGCTTAACAAACCTCGAGCACCCATCTTATACATCCCACAGCTTTTACCCCTAATGGTCAACAATTTCTGGGAGGGGTTTGCCAATAGTTTGAAGGTAATGCTAAGAATAGCGGACCTGAACTCAAAAATAAAAAAAGAATCGGGGATAAAGAAAAGTCAATGTTTTATATCTGAAAAAAGTTTTCCTCAATGCACTCATCTAAAATTCTTTATTAGTCCAATAATGCACTTATCTACAATTCTTTATTAGGGTGCTCTATGCCTGAGACTTTGCTTCAAAAACTTCATTATCTTATAGGCCAGTGGTCCCCAGACCTGTCCTGGAGGGCCACCAGCCAGTCGGGTTTTTGGGATATCCACAATGAATATGCATGAGAGAAAATTTGCATGTTATGGAGGCAGTGCATGCAAATTTTCTCTCATGCATATTCATTGAGGATATCCCAAAAACCCGACTGGCTGGTGGCCCTCCAGGACAGGTTTGGGGACCACTGCTATAGGCTAAGAAGAGACTACAATGTTGGGTCTCATTTCTTAAGTATGTTGGTAATATGCTTGGGATGATAGATTTTTTTACATTTTTATTTGCTTAATTTTGTTGTGTATTTAACTATCTAAATATGGGAAATCATACAAGGGCCTGAAAAAGATAGAAAAATGACGGTAGTGAAGAAAGGAACTTCTTAATATTTATTTATTTATTTATTTATTTCAGATTTTTATATACCGGCATTCGAGACAGCAGTCACATCGTGCTGGTTCACATAAAACAGGGGTGCATAGTAAACATAACTATAACAATGGTGTTGAAAAGGCAGTTACATATAACAGGGTGATAAGAACTTGGCTGAGAAGGAAGAGAAAGGAAAGGTTATTAAAATTCACACAGGTAAACGATAGAATATATGGTAATGAATGCAGTGAATGAAAAGAGAATGTTGGTTCCAAAGATCATCAGTTCAGAAGGAGAACAGTATATAAATATGAGAATGGAAAAAAGATTAGAAATGAGGTAAAATATAAACACATGTATGGAAGGAAAGGAAATGTGTGTTAGGCATCTGAATGGGTTTTGACAAGCCAAAGCCATTCATGAATCTTAACTGGAAATTGTAATCTAAAAATGATGTTGAATGACAAGTGTGCTTTGAATAGAGAGGGAAACTGTAACAGTGAGCAGAAAAAAACAGACTGCAAGTACTGTAATATAATGAGGATTCCCAATGGCAAAAGTACGTCACCTGGTAAAAAACAAACCAACATTCATGAAAATGACAAAGGAGTTATCAAACTTTGGGCTGGATTCATCATTCATCATTTCATACAAATAGCGCCACCGTAAAAGGTGATGCTATTCGCCATGCTTCTGCCGGTGATAATGTCCCTCATATTATCGCAGGCAGTGGTGTTGCGGCCGACTCCTCCCCCTCCCCACCCCGACTCCTCCCCTCCCTGCCCCGACTCCTCCCCTCCAGCTAATTAACATCCTAATGCATGCAATAAACGTTTAGAAAATAACCCTCTTTGTTATGAAGAAATATCTGCAGAGCTAGTACGTCAAAGTTCATCAGTTATATTATTTATATAATTTATTCTGGATTTTAATAACCATTAAACATTTTGCCTTTTGTTTTTTGTTTTTTTTTACTTGTAGATTGCTTATAGAGCCCAGCAAGGAATCACAAGTCGTGCATTTGTAAAAATGTTTATAGCATGGATCTTATCTTTCCTTATATATACACCAGCAATATCGTGCTGGGATATTATAGTGGGCTTCAGTGTTATTCCAGATGGGGAATGTACTCCCGAGTTCTCCCACAACAGATATTTCCGTTTCTTTGCTTGCAGTGTAGATTTCTTTCTGCCTTTCTCTGTCATCATTTATTTTAATTTAAATATATATTTGACCATTAATAAGCATGAAAAAAGTAAGAAAAGTAAAACAGACAAAAATAAAATGAAGACCAGTGGTGAAGACTCAACAGAAGACATTTTCTATGTAACGACTGATGGCGCAGAAGTCTACATGTCACCACATCTTGATGTAGGAGCACAACAGAAGAGGTCAAATTCCATTTTGTGTTTGAATTCTAATACCATGGAGAAGAAATGCCAACTTTTTTCTGCAAAGCATAGAGGAGACAAAGATTTCCCCATGACATCTGGAGCAAAGAATACAATTACAAACGAAAATACATCATGCACTTCTAAACTCTCAAGAGATAAGAAAGTAGCAAAATCCCTTTTACTTATAATAACTGTTTTTTGCATTTGTTGGTCCCCACTTTCATTACTTATGATCACCCGTGAATTCTGTAATCTAATGTGCATCCAACCAGTTTGGTATGAAATTACAAATTGCTTCCTTTTGCTCAATTCATCAATTAATCCATTTCTCTACCCTCTTTGTCATCCAGCCTTTAAAAAGGCATTTAAGGTCTTTCTGTGTTACAATTAAATTATTGCTCCAATTAATAATTGTAAAGGTTTTAGCATTAGCAAATACTGAGATACTGTATAATAAATGAATATAACTGAATCATCCTCATTCTCATCGTATATGACTGTTATGTTTATTCAGCAGATGAGTTCAAATTGTGTTAGAACAGATTCAGGAAATTATAGTGCAATCAGTATAGAATACATTACATGGCTATATAGTTCAGTACAAGTACTGGCATAGAAAATGGACACCTTATTTTTAGTTCAGATCTGGCTCGGGTTAATGGTGGAAGCAAGTCATTAGCATAGGGTTGCCACCTTATCACTTGCCAACTGAAACATGCCGATCCCTTCCCGATTTTGCCCCATCTGCATGAATAGAGTTGTAGCTCTGATTTGCCACTAAAAAGTATTGACTACAGTGGATCAATACTAGGATTGGATAAGTCTGTTCGGAATGACGTGGGAGAAGGGGCAGCTCTGCATTAACATGTGAAAGCTATTCTGTGACCTATGTGAAATGATTGCGTGATCTCATCAATCCAGTTCCCATCAGATAAGTAACTACATACTTATTTATTGATATTTATTAAATTTATTCCTAAATAATGACCTTTGATCTTCACCTAAGAATTGAACATTGCGAGTAGTTAAATCTTTTTATTAAATATTATGTATTGATTCAAATCAGTACTTAATATTTCCATAGTTAATTTCTCATTCTACATTGAGCTTACTTTTTAATTAGCAAAAATATTGATTGGACATTTTTAAAAATAAAATAAATAAATAGGAAAGAGGGTCAGTGCCTGATTCTCTCAGTCCTTTTCCTCTGATCTGCTTTTATACAAATTTGCTTTATGAGCGCTTCCAAACAATTCTAAGTCTTAATTGCCTCCACAGCAATTTCTAGATAGATAACACGGGTCTACAACAAGATGGATATGTCCACAGCCATGGACTCATATAATCACAAATTCTGTTTGATCAAGTCCCCTGGTTTCCTGTGGCAGCTCAGAGGTATATTCTGTGGCACAGTTTTTAAAGTTCTGTAATGGATGTGCAGACAGTTGCATGAAGCACACATTATATAATATACAAACATTTTTCTTTACAAATAAAATACATTTCCATTTTTCCTTAAAAAGAGGGTAGGCGCCCTCTTCTGGGTGGACTGGCTGAGATGAAGTGCCACCTGTCGGGCAGATTTGCTGTGAGCAGATGTTCCCTGCAGGGCAGGCTGGCTGTGAACAGGCATCTCCTGCTGACTGTGGCTTCTCCCAGAGTTGCCGACCAACCCATCCCCGGGACGACTCGCTTAAAGCCTCTGGGTCTGGCAGTTCCCCACAACAAGTGCCAAGGTCTAAGCTGCAGTCCCAGTACTGAGAGGGTACTAACCCCCGCCATGAAGGCAATATGGGGGGATAGCCAGGGAAATGAGCCTGAAGCTTGCTATTACCTCCATGTTCATCTCCCTGCCCTGCAACTGGGGGCCCTAGTCTGGTGGGGGCACACGCTGAACCTACCTGCCTGCAGCCCATGCTGGCCTGACTGACCCATGCGGTAGGGACAAAACCTCGTGGCTGACTGTGGACCCTCGCGCGAGCATGTTTTAAAATCCGCCTACATATGTACGTAAAAGCCAACAAAGTCCTGTGGAAGATGCACGCTAGCTGTGCGCGAATAACCTCTTAAAACTAGGAACATTCTTACGGAAGGATGGAACATTTTAAAATGGATGCATGCAAGTGAATGCACAATTTACGATTCCAGCGTTATCTTTGCTCGCATGCCAATACGTGCGGGTATGGGCGCACGTGTGTTCATTTCGAAATTAGCCTATTGCTGTCTGGTGGCTTTATATTTGTTATCCCTACGTTTACCTGCAAGAAAGGCAGGAGCTTAAGCCTTTGAAAGTTTACCCTGCTGTGCCTGTAATTTTACATAGAACTCTATGTGAGCTATTTAATGATTTCAGTTTGTTCAAAGCAGCTGTTTATTATTATAATTATTATTATCAATATTATTTGGACTTATTCAGAATTTTTGATAAGCAGCTAATGACAGAGCCTTTCAGGACACATTCTTAGAACCAGGGTGAAAATGAGCAAGAGCTGGTATTTAACAACAGAGAAAAAAAAAAATTTGAAATTTGTAAAAAGAAACCCAGCAGAATCAGCCTAGCATTCAGAAGAAACACTTTCATGCCGTGTATTAAGGAATTAATTGTATTATCAGAATCTCATTAAAGTAATGACCGGGTTATAAAGCCCGCTTTTATAAGTAATGAATACAATTTTTTAAAAATTTGTCTCGCTCTCCTCGGTCCACCAGCAGAAGAAACAGTCTACAAAAACTCCAATCAGCAGAACAAAGTTTCACTGATGAGCTGCCAAGTATCCACGCAGTCCGATGTCCCCTCCTGGAACCAGCACACCCGCCAGTGACTGCAGAGCACAATGCTGCTGCTCCACCTCTCCGCATGAAGAACGCAGACGAAGAAGGGAGAACCCCTCGGCGGAAACTATAATAAAAAAAGCAATCAGAACACACAAATGTCCGAACCTCGGCACTGTGTCAACACAGAACTCCTGTGCTCGGGGACCACAACCAGTCCCGCCAGCTCCCTGGGCCGATGCAATAAAATTTGCGGAAAGCGGGCGCTGACTTTTCAGCACCCACTTTCTTAGCGCACGCATGGCGCCCACAAGGTGGGGCGCCATGCAATAAACAAATAAGGGGGTTGAGTTAGCAAGGAGGCGCTAGGGTTGCTAGCGTGACCTTAGCGCCTCCTTGCTAACGTGACCCTGCGGTTACTGGCGGTCTGCCGGTTATGAACACCGATGCCGATAAACTTGGTGTCGGTTTTCGTTACTGCAGCCAACTGGTTATGAAAACCGATGCCTAGCATATCGGCATCGGTCTTCAAAGTGGCCGGCAGAGTTTTTTTTTTCTTTTTTTTTAACTTTAAAAAAAGTACAGAAAAGCAGTTTTTTCTGCTTTTCTGTATTTTTTTCAGTGCGCTCAGCTATTAACGCCTGCTCCAGGCAGGCGTTAATACCTGAGCGATAAATGTGCGTCTGAGACGTACATTTATTTTTTTGCATTTGGAGTGAATGAGTAATAGCCTCATTCACATGCATTTACATGTGATGAGTGCTAACTCATTCACTCCGCGTTGGACGTGCGTTAAATAGACGCTAATCCCCCTATTACATTAGGGGGTGGATTAGCACCTATTTAACCCGTGTCTGACAGCGGGTTAAACAGTGCGCTCGGCTGAGTGCACTGTATTGCATCAGCCCATTCTGCACACCCTCTGAGCATGGCCAGCCCCTCCATCCCAGTCACCCTGCAAAGCAGATCCGCTTGTGGCCATCCAGAAGAGAGCGGGCTATGCACTCCCTTGCCCTCCCCGTCCGACGCGCCTACCACAATGAAATACCGGCCATGCAGGAAGAGACCGGATGCGGCTCAGTCACAGCACTTTAAACTGTGTGCGACGTCATTGCCCTGTGATCGTTCTCGCCCCGCCTGGCCACGCCACCATCACGTGCGTCGGGCTGGCGTGAGAGGGGGGAAAGGGAAGCCACACGGCAGCTAATCCAACTGCCGGAGTCCCCACCGAGGGACGCAGCCAGGATGTCATGGGCGGTGCCCAATTATGTGGTGGGCTCCGTGCAAGGAGGCATAGGCTGACTTTTAACCTCCTAATACAATACAGCAGTAAAATGTAACCATAACAAAATCTAAAATATTTCTATCATATAAATACATCAGTAAGCAAAATTCACATACAACAATTTCGAACCAAACCCTAGACCACCTACTTTCAATAGGAAGGAATAAGCCACTGGTCCATTCACTAAGCTCAACTTCAATCCTATTACAAAAAAGATCTCCAAATTTAACAGAAGTTTAGTCATACCCCATGGTCCCAGCAGACCCAATTGTCCTACTTATTGAGTACATAGCCCCCTAAAGGGAGTGACCCACCCCTGGCAGCAGTCCAGGTCTTAGGTCAGGAGGGGATGACATCACAGCAGAGACAGAGGCATTAGTTCCAGGCAGGCAGCATTGAGGAACCACCGAAAACTGTCACGTTATCCCTTGAATCCAGTTGTAGGGGCAGTATCTGAATAACGTAAATATGTACTTTGAGTCTGTGGTTTCTGATGATGGCAGCTGAGGACTGGAGGTAAATATTGAAGGGGATGGGGAAGAGTGGGGAGCCTTGAGGCACCTCCAGAGCGGAGATCAGAGTTTAGAAGATGTTGCGCCCCAATTTACTATCTGGCGATTCTCAATGAGAAAGGATTGGAACTATCTCAGAATGCTTCTCCCTACACCCATGTTTGCTAGTGTAACCCCTGGGGATAAAAATTAGCTGGTGGGGGGGGGGGAGTTAATACATTTGTATTTCTTTCTTTATTTAAAAATTAAAACTGACCTGGGCTGCTAGAGAGGAGTGCTGCTGAAAGCTGATGGGTGTGGGTTTGTTATTGCCCATGATGAAAAGTCCTGGGATGGATCGTGCCTGAGCCTGGGCTGCAAAGTGTAACTGACCCCCGAGGTGTTCAGGAGCTCTTGAGATTCTTGGGAAGGACCTAGGAGCACACCTGGGGGGGTTTTGCAACTCTCTCGCAGCTGGATGAAGGAGCCAGCAGCATTGTTTTGTCCCAGACCGTAGTGTGAGTGCCAGGGGAGGCACAGCTATCACCTGCGATGGTTACAGGTGAGGAGAAACTGTCCCAGTGCAATCAGTGTGGCAAAGGCAGCCTTGGGGAACTACTAATGCTGGAGGGAGCAGTACTTTAGTGTCAAGGACCCTTGAGAAAGTCCCTGGTGCCGAAAACAGCTGGGTCGCGAACCAGGAGGGCACTTCCAGTTCGGGGCTGGAATGGGGACATTTTCAAAAGCCAATAAAAATAAAGATAAGCAGCAAAATTAAATGAAAAATAGCGATTCTGGGACGGGGGATCCTGCCTTAGCTCCCACATGAGTTTGGGTGCTCTGGGTGTAAGCCACCTGACCCGACCCTAAAAAGTGGCAAAAACTCCTTTAAAACTTGGGAATCTGGAAAAATAATGGTGGTGAGCAGGTCAGGAGAGCCTCCTGAATTGATCCCTTAGCTGTTTTCAGCTAGTCAAGGAATCTGAACCTTGTATGAAGTTATAAAAAGGCTCAAAAATTCCTAAAAACCATTTTCCACCACATCATATAAAGAAGGGGGGCATTGAAGTGTTGAAAATAGGATAAAACTCTCCACAAAGAATCCCCAGGGACTAATTGTGCTTACATCAGGCCAGCGTAAGGATTCTCTGGTGTGTGGCAGTTGAGAATTCTGGAAGACAGACAGTTGGCAGAGGTGAGAGAGAGCGAGAGAGCGAGAGAGCTCAGCACACCTATTCTCTCACACAGAAGCTGTTAATCTGTCATAATGAATGAGGAAGGTGTAGGCACACTGAGATTGAGTGAAAAGTATGTGTATGTGAGTTTCGGTGGTTTCAGGAAAGTATGAGAAAAGTTTATACAGGTAAGAGTAGAACAAGAGCAGATAAAGAGTTTGAAAGAGTGAAAAATATCACTTTGGAGTAAAGAATTCTTTTCAATGCTATAAGCTGCTGTGATACCCTAATCTTTAAACATTCCTTGATACTAGAGGTTTTTGAAACTTTCCTTAAGGAAAGATCATTCTGGGATATAATCCTCATTTATTTTAAAGTCCCAGATAAAATCAAGTTGTTGCATAAAAACAAAGCAGTGTAAGATATTGGGGTTACATTAAGTAAGCCTCTGAAAACCTAAAGCAGGATTGATCATTAAAATTTGGGAACATAGACAAACCTGCTTCTTTAAATAAAAAAAGGGTGAACAATCTACAAGTGATTTTAAATATCACAATGGTTCACATTTGGTAGAAAAACCTTCACTGAGGGAAAAGGAGAGTAAGAAAACTCTAACTTATGAAAGGCTTGAGGCTCGTGCATATCTCCTGGCTTTGGTGCACGTAGGGATTTTAAAATTCCCCAGAGGCCGCCAATGAAGAGTGGGTGACTCGCCAGAATGATGGCTATTGACACAATACCCTTATTAAATAAACATACACATGCTTACTGTGACTCCTACATCGCTCTAAGCTTCAACAACAAGAGGTAATGGAAAAAAGGATTTGCACTCACAAAGAGGGGAGTAGCTGGCTTGTTACGGCGGTTACTACCCCAAACCAAATATGCCTGATACTTCACTTTCAATGCATATACAGCATAGCTCTCTGCTTCAATGACAGGGGAGAAGAATAACTGACAGGGGAGAAGAATAACTGATACTTCACACATCCAGCAGAGCTCTCTGCTACAACGGCAAGGGAGAAGAAAAAGGGTTCGCACTCAAAAAGCGGGGAGTACCTGGCTTGTTACGGCGGTTACTACCCCAAACCAAATGTGCCTGATACTTCACTTTCCATGCATATCCAGCATGGTTCTCTGCTTCATCGGCATGAGAGAAAGACTGATACATCACGCATTTCCAGCATAGCTCTCTGCTTCAATGGCAGGGGAAAAAAAAACAACCCAAAAACAAAAAACTGATGCTTCACGCATATCCTGCATAGCTTCAACGACAGGGGTGAAGAAAAAAAGGATTCACAATCACAAAGCGAGGAGTAGCTGGCTTGTTACGGCGGTTACTACCCCAAACCAAATGTGCCTGATACTTCACTTTCAATGCATATCCAGCATGGCTCTCTGCTTCAACGGCAGGGGAGAAGAAAAAAACCCCAACAAGGGCTGTACAACATAGTCTAGGTAAAACAAATAAGCATGGGTGTAGCTTGCTTATCGCAGCAGTTACTGCCCCTACTACCCCTAACTAATCAAGCTAGATATTTCACTTGGATGCAGCTCCATCACTGCTCTCTACATTAATGGTGGGGGTGGAAGGGGAATAGAACAAGGAGCTAAGAGAAACAGATAAGAATGAGAGAAAAAATGTGTGAGGCTTGCTGGGCAGACTGGATGGGCCATTCGGTCTTCTTCTGCCGTCATTTCTATGTTTCTATGTTTCTATGTTTCTAGATTAGTTGAGAAGTATAGAAAATGGAAAGTGAAAATGACTCTTATAAAACCCTACTTAGGTCAGAGTCATCGAGGTGGTGGTAAGTTTAGTTTACTTTAGTTTATTTCTTAAAATACCATGGTTCATCAAAGCATCAAATTGTGTATAATAAAAACAATATAAATACAATTGATTCAATAAAAATATAATCAGGCCATATCAAATTAATCTATAAAATATAATACAAATGATAGTGACCCAATAAATTACCTTCCAAGTACCAAAATATTAAAAAAAACATAATTAGTCTTAAACTATTCAATTCAAAAATCTTAAAAACCATATCAACTAAAACAAAAAGGAAGTAATTTTAATAGCAGTACATGTTGGTTGCATATGTAAAATTGGCATATACATGTGTAAATAGTATGTACACTCATATATGCTATTTTATAGCCCATACAAGTTATGTGTGTACTTACAAGTTAGCACATAATAGTAAGCACGTACTAAATGGATGTATTTAGAGCATATTGGGGCATGGCTTGCAAGAAGATGTCCACTTCCAGATTTTATAAACATTAAACAAAGTATGCATGTATGTCATCATACAGGCTTGGATGCTTTTACAAAAGCAATTTCATTTGCCAAATTAAAACCTCACTTATCTTTTGGGACCCGATGCTTGGTGTGATGGCTACTGGTAGAGCTGGCAGATTGCGAATTGATGGCAGTTCTTGGAGTGTGTGTGTGTGCAGTGCTTGTGTGGTAATTTTTGGATATTTTTCTGCTATTTCTTTGAAGTGTCCTTCTTTCCTCTGTGTTTGTTTTGTCAGTTTTTCTCTCTCTGTATGTCTCTGTAGTTTTCTTGTCTTTGGGTGGCTTTCAATATGTGTCACTCTGGTGTGACTGTGTGTCTGGTGTGATTGGAGATGGATCTGATATTGAGGATGGTGGTAGTGGTGGTGGTGGCGGTGGTGGTACTGGGTGTGGTATATGTAGCGTGGAAGATGTGGTGCAAGTGATGGGGTGGGTGGTTTGGTATAAGTGGTGATGGTTGGAAGAACAACAAGTACTATAAATGTGTGGATCCTGTGAGAGCAGCATATAGGTAGGAAGAGACAACAGAGGAGGAGGAAGAGGAGGAGGAGAAGGAGGATATACCCTGTAGAGAGGAAATATAGGTTCCAAACACAGTTTTTGGATCTTTCTGAGGAGCAAGATTCAGGTTCATACTATACCTCAGTCAGCAGTTAAAAGAGGACCTGTGCCCTTCCATACAGAAAGACCATGCTTTGCCCGTCTACCTCAAAGTCATTACAGCCTTAGTCTTCTTCACCACAGCACCTTTCAGACCCCTCTTATATCATAACTGGGATAAGATAGCCACCTCACTCTGTTTTGAGCAGTGTTTGGCAACTTTTCTCAGGAGAACTCAGCAACATATATCTTTTCCTGAATATAGACAGCAACAACAGCACATTATATCTGAATTCTGTGACATGCTAGCTTTCCATCCATTTTGGGGGCAAAAGATTGCACACATATAGCAATCAGGCCACCTGTTGGTAGTGAGGCCAGTTTCCACAACTGCAAGGGGATCCCCTCCCTCAACATGCAGGTGATCTGCAATGCCAAAGGTCTCATAACAATGTTTCTAGTCTTCTGCATGCTACATAACCTGACTGTTATAATTAGTGAGGTTTGGGTGGACCCTTGGACACTGTGGCAGCTGACCACGCCCATGGGGGCAGTCCTGTGAGGGGCCACAGGTCAGGCTCAGCTGAGGACACACAAACACAGAGAAATTGATCTTTATTTAGACAATGTTGTGTAGCCACCAGAGGTGGCAGTGATGAGTAGTTGAAGTAGCCCGGCTGGGCTAGTATCCCTCAGGCGCTGGAACAGCGACTCCTCTGGTAGCAGTGCTGTAGTGGAAAGAAATGAGAATAATGAGTACAGTGGAATATGAACAAGCCCCAGTATGGAGAACCCCAAGATAGGAAGAGCAGGCCCTCGAGAAGCATGTACCTGATCCCTGAGAGCTGAGAGGCTTGTACTCACACAGCGGTTCCACATAGGAGATGGCACCAGGGCTGGAACGGAGGCAGGCCCTCGAGGAGCGAGTACCTGGTTGTTATGAATCTTTTATGAATCTGATAGGAATCTCCTCCAGGAGAGGGAGGAGTTACCAATCTGTAATGATTCAGCTCCCTTGATGGGAGGAGTTAGCAATCTGTAATGCTCTTCTCCATGAGAGGGAGGTTAGCAATCTTGTTAGGGTATAGACTGCGGAGATAACAATCTTGATGTGAATCTACTCCTGTGGAAGGAGGAGTTAGCAATCTGATATGCTCAGTTCCTGTAAACGGAGTAGATAACAATCTGTTATGAACTGTTGCTGAAGACCCCTGATGGAAGGAGAAGCAATCTGTACCAGCGGAGTGCTTGGAGAAGGCACTAGAAGGACTAGGGGGCATTCCATGAAGTTAGCAAGAAATTATTTTTCACTCAACGCACAATAAAGCTCTGGAATTTGTTGCCAGAGAAGGTAGTTAGTGCAGTTAGTGTAGCTGGGTTCAAAAAAGGTTTGGATAAGTTCTTGGAGAAAAAGTCCATTAATGGCTATTAATCAATTATAGGGAATAGCCACTGCTATTAATTGCATCAGTAGCATGGGTTCTTCTTAGTGTTTGGGTAATTGCCAGGTTCTTGTGGCCTGGTTTTTGGCCTCTGTTGGAAACAGGATGTGGGCTTGATGGACCCTTGGTCTGACCCAGCATGGCAATTTCTTATGTTCTTATGTACTCAGCTGTAGAGGAAGGTAGATAGGTGAATCCTTGGGCCGATGGCAGATGACAGCGCCCATAGGAGGATATCCTGAGAGGGACCACCGGCTAGGCTAGGTTATGGAGACAGACACAGATAGTTCTTTTATTAGGTTAGTAGAACCACCAGAGGTGGCAGTAGTGAGCTGATATGCCCGGCAGCGCTGAAGTCCCTCAGGTACTGGAACAGTGATCCCAGGGTGGCTGAGCTGTAGAGAGACTATAGATAGTGAGTAGACAGGGTATGCTGTGTTCATATCCAGAACTAGATAACCAATCTCACATAAGATCTTAAAGAGGCTCAGTAGCTGGAAAGGGTTAGGCCCTCGAGGAGTGAGTACCTGGTTCCAGGGAAAGCTCTGAGAGAGCGAGGGTAACTCACAAATGTCTGTATCTGTGATAGCATCCAGGCAGTAGAGAATCTTCAGAGTATTCAGGAACATGGGCCCTCGAGGAGCGAGTAAGGGTTCCTATCTGCAATCTGAAATAAAGAAAAGAGAGCAAGGCCCCGGAGGAGCGGGTACCCCTAATAAGTCCGAGGAGGCAGAGTAGCTTGGACTGAATCCCTTGCTAACTCGATTAGTTAGCGGATACTGAGACCTTTTATATTGGAAGCGGATGATGTCAGCTCAGGGGTATGCCCCTGAGGTTCAAGCTCTTGCTGGTATATTAGTCGGAGCGCGTGCGCGCCCTACGTCATCAGGCAATATGGCAGATCCGCAGCGTTGAGCTGGTCCTGGGACACCGGAGGGAGACAGCATGGAGACGCTGCGGCTGCAGCCATCCATCATACCCGGAGGGAGTAGCCACAGAGGTAGAGATGGCAGAGTGAGGGCGTCGAGCAGCGACGGACACAACAGTACCTCCCTTCAAAGGGCGATCTCTTCGGTTACCAGGCTTAGGTTTCAGAGGATGTGCAAGGTGAAACTGATGAAGCATCTCTTTATCCAAGATATTGGTCTGAGGCTCCCAAGTGATCAAATCGGGGCTGAAGCCTTCCCAAATCAGAAGGTATTCAAAATTCTTGCCTCTGTTACGAATATCCAGAATCTCTTTGATCTTGATTTCTATATCATCTTCTGCAATGGTGACAGATGGTTCTTGAAATTTGGAAGAATCTTTCAGAGTGTTATTGATGATATCAGCAGCAATGGGTGGAGCTGCTGTGGACATCACTTTGGAATTCAGTGGAAGTGGTGATGTTGAAGAATGTCCAAAATCCACTTCTAAAGATGACTCTTCAGTAGAAGATGCTGGATGAGAGATGGTAGTAATTAGCAGCAATAGCTAACTGCTATAGACGCCACTGAGACTTCAACGGAAGTGGCGATGTTAGGGTACGTCCAACCCCACATCTAAAGGTAACTCTTCAGAACGCCACTGAGACTTCAACGGAAGTGGAGATGTTAGGATACATCCAACCCCACCTCTAAAGGTAACTCTTCAGTGAGTAACGGAATGAGGTATAGAATTTAGCAGCAATAGCTCAGCTGCTATGACGTCAGTGAACCTTCAGTGAAAGTGGCAATGTTGGTGAACGTCCAACCCCACTACCAACTGGATAAAGTGTTGAATTCAGCAGCAATAACTCAGCTGCTATAATGCCACTGAGCTTCAACAGAAGTGGCAAGGTTGGGGTGCATCCAATCCCACTTCTAAGGGTAACTTCTTCAGTAAGTCACTGGATGAGATGATGAATTCAGCAGCAATGGCTTAGCTGCTATGATGTAACAGAACCTTCAATGGAAGTGGCAATGTTGGGGTACATCCAACCCCATTTCAAAGGGTAACTTCTTCAGTACTGAAACTGGATGAGGTGTTGAATTCAGCAGCAATGGCTTAGCTGCTTTAGACGTCAATGAAACTTCACAGAAGTGGCAAGGTTGGGGTGCGTCCAAAACCCACTTCTGGATAACTCTTCCGTAGAATTGCTGGAAGAGAGATGGTGGCAGCACCAGCAATCAAACAGGCTGGTAGCTAGAGATATCTTCCTCAGAACCAACAGTGCTGTAGTCCTTCAGGCACGACTTCTGAGTGAATTAAGCGTAGCAGATAATTCAAAGTTATAGTCCGTGAAGACAGTAAAGATGTAGAGTGCCATCTAGCCATGGCGAACATAGCAACCGATATGAATATCAGTTTGTGAAGATGGTAAAGATGTAGAGCGCCATCTAGCCATGGCAAACCTAGCAACCGCTATGTACATCAGTAGCCAAGAGTAGAATGGCTGTGGACGTCATTAAGATCCTCAAGAGAAGTGGCGATGTAAAGGAACGTCCAAAGCCCACTTCAAGTTGTGATACAATAATGGACCCTCTAATTTGATGAAGGGACTCCTCAGGTCTTCCACAAGACATCTGAGAATAAAGTTGCCTCCTGCTCCTGAGTCCAACAGGGCAGGGGTCTGAACCGTAGCTGGTTCAGAGGTCACAGAGACTGAACGAGAGAGCAGAGGAGATAACGCCGTATGGCCCAAGAAACGTCCTCCCGCAGGACTTAGGCCCGTTCGTTTCGCGGATGTATGGAGCATGTAGAGACATCATGGCCGGGCTGACCACAGTACATGCACAGGCTGCGTTTCTTCCGGAATCTTCTCTCTTTTGAGGTCAAGTGACCACGACCAATTTGCATCGGTTCCTCTTTAACAAGAGCAGGTATTGCTGAACCCATCCAAGGTGCAGGGGTACTGGCCTGTTTCAACCCAGTTAGCACCTTGGGCCGGAGTTCCTTCACCTTGTCTCGAGCCGACAATCATTCCAAGTAGCTAAGGCTATCAATTCTTCCAGCGAGTCAGGTGTCTGGTGAGCGACCAACTCGTCTTTCAAGCGGGTATCCAGGCCTCTGCAAAAGAGAGTCTTGAGACATCTGGGGTCCCAGCAAAGTTCCGCTGCAAGAGTCTTGAATTCTATGGCAAATTCAGCCAATGATCTGTTGCCTTGCTTCAAGTCCACTAAAGCAAATCCGGCAACAGTATTACGAGCAGGGTCATCAAAAATGGTTTTAAACAAGTCCATAAATGTCCTGTAAGATAGGGTCCTTGCATTCCCACAAGGTAGATGCCCACGACAAGGCTCTCCCATCCAAATACAACAGGATGTAGGTGGTCTTAGAGAGACCTGTGGGAAACAATGAAGGTTGTAAGGTGAAATGCAAGCTGCACTGGTTCAGAAAGCCCAGCATCTTCTGGAGTTCTCCAGAGAAATGAATAGGAGCAGCCAGTGGAACAGCAGACTTTAAAGTTACCTCCTGTAACTGACCTTCTTGTGTAGAAGCTGTGCCTTGTATCTTCTGTGTATGAAGCTAGTGGAATGCCGCAGTGAGTTTCTCCAAGGTTTCTTGCTGTTCTGAGATGTGTTGAGCCCGGCGCGGTATAGCCTGAAAAGCGGAGAGGTGTGCCGGGTCCATGGGTTACTGATATCCCAAACCTTGAGCTGGATTCCCAGGAGTACTGCTTTCTCCAAATTAAAGCCAGAACCACTGGAATTAGCAATCTGTTATGAATCTGTTAGGAATCTGATAGGAATCTCCTCCAGGAGAGGGAGGAGTTACCAATCTGTAATGAATCAGCTCCCTTGGTGGGAGGAGTTAGCAATCTGTAATGCTCTTCTCCATGAGAGGGTGGAGTTAGCAATCTTGTTAGGTATAGACTGCGGAGATAACAATCTTGATGTGAATCTACTCCTGTGAAAGGAGGAGTTAGCAATCTGATATGCTCAGTTCCTGTAAAGGGAGTAGATAACAATCTGTTATGAACTGTTGCTGAAGACCCCTGATGGAAGGAGTAGCAATCTGTACCAGCGGAGTGCTTGGAGAGGGCACTCAACTGTAGAGGAAGGTAGATAGGTGAATCCTTGGGCTGATGGCAGATGACAGCGCCCCCAGGAAGATATCCTGAGAGGTTCCACCGGCTAGGCTGGGTTATGGAGATAGACACAGATAGTTCTTTTATTAGACAGGTTAGTAGAACCACCAGAGGTGGCAGTAGTGAGCTGATATGCCTGGCAGGGCTGAAGTCCCTCAGGTACTGGAACAGCGATCCCAGGGTAACTGAGCTGTAGAGAGACTATAGATAGTGAGTAGACAGGGTATGCTGTGTTCATATCCAGAACTAGATAACCAATCTCACATAAGGTCTTAAAGAGGCTCAGTAGCTGGAAAGGGTTAGGCCCTCAAGGAGCGAGTACCTGGTTCCAGGGAAAGCTCTGAGAGAGTGATGGTAACTCAGAAATGTCTGTATCTGCGATAGCTTCCAGGCAGTAGAGAATCTTCAGAGTATTCAGGAACATGGGCCCTCGAGGAGCGAGTACCGGTTCCTATCTGTAATCTGAAATAAAGAAAAGAGAGTGAGGCCCCCGAGGAGCGGGTACCCCTATTAAGTCTGAGGAGGCAGAGTAGCTTGGAACGAATCCCTTGCTAACTCGATTAGTTAGCGAATACTGAGACCTTTTATATTAGAAGCGGATGACATCAGCTCAGGGGGACGCCCCTGAGGTTCGCGACCTTGCTGGTACATTAGTCGGAGCGCACGCGTGCGCCCTACATCACCAGGCAATATGGCGGATCCGCAGCATCGAGCTGGTCCGGGGACGCCGGAGGGAGCTGGCATGGAGACGCCGTGGCTGCAGCCATCCATCAGACCCAGAGGGAGTCACCACAGAGGTAGAGAGGGCGGAGTGAGGGCATCAAGCAGCGATGGACGCAACACCGGTTCCAGGGAAAGCTCTGAGGTAGAGATGGTAGTACTCACTGGTGTTGAATACGAACAAGCCTCAGTATAGAGAACCCCAGGATAGAAAGAGCAGGCCCTCGAGAAGCGAGTACCTGATCCCTGAGAGCTAAGAGGCTTGTAGGAGATGTACTCACTAGGGATGTGAATCGTGTCCTCGATCGTCTTAACGATCGATTTCGGCTGGGAGGGGGAGGGAATCGTATTGTTGCCGTTTGGGGGGGTAAAATATCGTGAAAAATCGTGAAAAATCTAAAAATCTAAAAATCGCAAAACCGGCACATTAAAACCCCCTAAAACCCACCCCCGACCCTTTAAATTAAATCCCCCACCCTCCCGAACCCCCCCCAAATGAGTTAAATAACCTGCGGGTCCAGCGGCGGTCCGGAACGGCAGCGGTCCGGAACGGGCTCCTGCTCCTGAATCTTGTTGTCTTCAGCCGGCGCCATTTTCCAAAATGGCGCCGAAAAATGGCGGCGGCCATAGACGAACACGATTGGACGGCAGGAGGTCCTTCCGGACCCCCGCTGGACTTTTGGCAAGTCTCGTGGGGGTCAGGAGGCCCCCCACAAGCTGGCCAAAAGTTCCTGGAGGTCCAGCGGGGGTCAGGGAGCGATTTCCCGCCGCGAATCGTTTTCGTACGGAAAATGGCGCCGGCAGGAGATCGACTGCAGGAGGTCGTTCAGCGCTGAACGACCTCCTGCAGTCGATCTCCTGCCGGCGCCATTTTCCGTACGAAAACGATTCGCGGCGGGAAATCGCTCCCTGACCCCCGCTGGACCTCCAGGAACTTTTGGCCAGCTTGTGGGGGGCCTCCTGACCCCCACGAGACTTGCCAAAAGTCCAGCGGGGGTCCGGAAGGACCTCCTGCCGTCCAATCGTGTTCGTCTATGGCCGCCGCCATTTTTCGGCGCCATTTTGGAAAATGGCGCCGGCTGAAGACAACAAGATTCAGGAGCAGGAGCCCGTTCCGGACCGCTGCCGTTCCGGACCGCCGCTGGACCCGCAGGTTATTTAACTCATTTGGGGGGGGTTCGGGAGGGTGGGGGATTTAATTTAAAGGGTCGGGGGTGGGTTTTAGGGGGTTTTAGTGTGCCGGCTCACGATTCTAACGATTTATAACGATAAATCGTTAGAATCTCTATTGTATTGTGTTCCATAACGGTTTAAGACGATATTAAAATTATCGGACGATAATTTTAATCGTCCTAAAACGATTCACATCCCTAGTACTCACACAGTGGTTCCATGTAGGAGATGGCACCAGGGCTGGGAAGGAGGCAGGCCCTCGAGGAACGAGTACCTGGTTCCAGGGAAAGCTCTGAGGTGGAGATGGTAGTACTCACTGGTGTTGAAGATAGCGGATTCTTCCAGGCAGAAGAGAAGGTAGGAATAGGCAGCGAGTCAGGGAACATGGCCCTCGAGGAGCGAGTACCGGTTTCCTGACAGCGACCTGAAAAGCAAGTGAGGCCCCCGAGGAGTGGGTACCCCGTTAGCATTAAGAATCCAATGAAGATTGGAGGCAGAGTAGCTGGGTAAGGAGAGTGAATCCCATCCTTAGATTCCCCCTTGCTAACTCAAAGGCTAGCAAACAGTGTAGGCTTTAAATATCCGGGCAGCGTGACATCATCACAGGGGGATGCCCCTGAGGTTTACACCGAGTAGGAATTAAGAGTGAAGGCCACGCAGCGTGCACGCCCTAAGGTACAGATGAAGTATGGCGGAGGGCAGCGCCCAAGCCGGTCCGGGGACGCTGGAGAGGACGGCAGACAGACACCGTGGCAGCCAGACGTCCATTAGCAGCAAGAGGAGGAGCAACAGGAGAGAGGTAGGAGTGCAGCCGTCGGGAAGGGATGGTTGAACACTGACAAAACCCCATGGCTTGCCTCCCCCTAAGGGTGAAGGTAAACAACAAGAGATCTAGAAGAGGAGAATGGGGAGGAGACAAGACAAAAAAAGAGAAGGAAAAATGGAAAAGATACAATATCAAGGCCACAATGATGCTGTCTTTTTTAGGAATACATTGATACAGAGACATTTTTATGATGATTCTCCATTTATTTACATAATAACATGTCATTTATTTATTTATATCCTGCTTACATAAGAAACCCTAAGCAGAGAATAAATTGAACATTAAATTTTAATCACAGAACAACATAAACAAATACAAAAATAAAGAAGTAAAATATTCTATTATACATAAAAATTAATTTAAATTAAAGGCAGAGAAAACAAATGGCTAACAATGCACAATCACAATCAATATAATCATAGGTACAGTGATTTCCTCAATATTCTCATATAAAAATAAACAAACAATTTAACACGTCTTAAAATAATAGGTCACGTGCATTGGATCAAGTGATGTGTGTTTTACCTTATGCCCTGTCTTCTGGCAAGATTGTGGGTATCATAAAAAAACATTGTGTTTTTGCTGTCTTTTAGGAGTTTCAGATGCTTATTTTAAAACAATTACAGTGTTTATGTGATTGATTTTATCTGATATCTCAATAGCTATTGATATGGATAAGATTTTTGGACAAGGCTCTTACTACTTTTTTTTTACCTTACCATTAAACAATGCTAGCAATTGTTTGACGTGTCTTCAACCTTTTTTAATGGTTGGCATGCATTTTATCTGGGCTTCCAAGAGGATATTTTAAAACAATATATACACCTCATACAAACTATTAACCTTAACATTGGCAGCTTGCACTTCCGTGTTGGTTCCCCTTCCCCTTCCCTTTCTCTCGATGACACATTCAACAAATTACACAGACGCCGTTTTTGGTGAAAACAAGGCCGCAGCATTTATTAACCTTATTAACATAATTAACATATTTATATTTACGGCACCCGAGCCGTCGGTGCGTTCACCCAACCTGTACTCCGGGCGTCCAAACAGGCGTCCGCCGTGTTAAGCCAGTCCGCCACCATCTTTTGGCCCCCCGCCGTGCCATAGCCACGGGGCCATTCCTCCGGGCTGCCCATGCCCAACTATACGCACTTTTCATTTCCCGAGGACTTCCGGTCCGTCCCGACCTTGTCCTCGAAGTCCCCATCCCCCTCCCGGCTCGGGTACCCCCGCCACCAGCCTGGGACAGTGCCCCCACTTGTCCCAGGCCCCCCCCCTTATTGCTGCGGCCCACAACCTCACACAAAAACCCGTTCTAACACTTCCTGCATGGAGTTATTAAAAAGGTCATAGCCTATGTCGGATAGGTGTATCCGATCTGCCCTATATAATCCTGCGCACGGCTCGTCTGCCCATTTGTGCCTAATTTGATGAATGCCGTTTTGCTGAGCCCATAACCCGACCTGCCTATTAATTTTCTTCCTGCCCCTGCCCCATAATTTGTTGCCCTGCCATTTTATCCTTGGTATGATGTCAGACCAAATGAGGGTAGTTCCCGGTGTGATCTCCTTAATTGCCGCTAAATCCCTCTTTATCATTGCAATCAGCTGTTTGGCTGTATGCGCCCCCAGATCGTTGCCCCCTAGGTGAATAACTATCGCGTTTGGTTGTCGCAACATGGTCAATTTGTGCCGCAGATCTGCCAACAGTTGTCCCCACTTCATTCCTGACCTTCCCATCCATTTCAGGCTGACACCCCTCGGAACCAGGCCCAAGTGTGCGAGCACTGGCCGGGTAAAAGGCCGGACCCAGCGCTCGCTGCCGTTTTAAGGACCCCAGCCTCGCGATATTTGCGAGGCTGACGTCATCGCGTGATGACGCGGTGGCCTCGCCGTGCCGCGCGCGTCATCTCGCCCCTCCCCTGAGCCCGGGCAGCCCTCCTCGCCGCCGCACCGCTCACCGACCTGGGGGGTAAGTAAGCCCGAAAGGGGGGGCCCCTCCCCTCAGCAAGCACCATGTTAAGGGGGGGGCCCTCCCCGCATGCTGCGACTCAGCCCCGTCTTACAGCTGCTCCATTTAGATTTTTTAAACTAATTTCCTCATTCTATCATAGTTTCCCTTTTTAAAGGGATATGCTATTGCGGTAGTTTTACTTAATATCCTCCCTCCAGTGATTAGTAGGGATGTGCATTCGGATTGACCGCATATGGAAAACGCAACTCAAATTTTTTTTTTTACTTAAAAAAAAGATGGGGCGTATACGAGCAGATTTCCGACATAAATGAACATAGATATGTCGGATACGGCGAATCGCCATGCGCGCGCTTTCTCGCCGCCATTACCTGCGACTCGAGCTCGGAGCCCCGGATTACCTGAAAATGGCGGCGCCCCTGCGGTAACCATGCCAACCTGTCTGACCCTGTCCTGTGAGTCTCAGTGACTCACAGGAAAGGGTGGGACAGGTCGGCATGGATACCGGAACGCAGCGAATCTGCGTTCACCTTTTCAGAGAAGCACTGAATGCAGCGAATCGCGCTGTCATTCCGTGCTTCTCTGAGGATTTCCTGACGAGCCAGCAGCACTATAAAAGCAGCAGCAGCACGAGGACTGACGGACATTTTCAGCGATTCAGTGGGGAGGTGGGATCGGGATCGTGCTGGGTGGGCTTAGGCAGGCTGAGGCAGAGAAGATAGCAGAACCCGATTTGATAGACAACACAGAACAGAACCAGATTTGATAGACAACACAGAACAGATTCTTTGTTAGGGAAAAAAAAAAAAGAACATTCTTATTGAGTGAGTCTGTACATTTTATCCTGGGCAGTGCCAGGCAGGGCTGGCAGTACTCTGCCTCATATTTGCTATTTTTAAACAGACTTAAAAGCATTCTCCTTGAGTGGTTCAGTGCTGGCTGGGCAGCAGTTCCAGGGCTGGGAGTACTCTGCCTCATATCTACTTTAGTTCTATGTGCACTGCAGTGCACACAGACAGACACATTCCGTGCATTGCCAGGCAGACAGTGAGGCAGTGGGCATTGTAAACAGAGTGAACATTGCCCTTCAGCAAGTCTGTTACATTTGCTATTTTTAAACAGACTTAAAAGCATTCTCCTTGAGTGGTTCAGTGCTGGGTGGGCAGTGCCAGGGCTGGCACTGGCAGTTCTCTGCCTCATATCTACTGAAAAGGAAGCTTGTTCTCTGTGCACTCACTGCACACACACAGACAGACACATTCCGTGCATTGCCAGGCAGGCAGTGAGGCAGTGGGCATTGTAAACAGAGTGAACATTGCCCTTCAGCGAGTCTGTTACATTTGCTATTTTTAAACAGACTTAAAAGCATTCTCCTTGAGTGGTTCAGTGCTGGGTGGGCACTGGGCAGCAGTTCCAGGGCTGGGAATACCCTGCCTCATATATACTTTAGTTCTATGTGCACTGCAGTGCACACAGACAGACACATTCCGTGCATTGCCAGGCAGGCAGTGAGGCAGTGGGCATTGTAAACAGAGTGAACATTGCCCTTCAGCGAGTCTGTTACATTTGCTATTTTAAACAGACTTAAAAGCATTCTCCTTGAGTGGTTCAGTGCTGGGTGGGCACTGGGCAGCAGTTCCAGGGCTGGGAGTACCCTGCCTCATATCTACTTTAGTTCTATGTGCACTGCAGTGCACACAGACAGACACATTCCGTGCATTGCCAGGCAGACAGTGAGGCAGTGGGCATTGTAAACAGAGTGAACATTGCCCTTCAGCGAGTCTGTTACATTTGCTATTTTTAAACAGACTTAAAAGCATTCTCCTTGAGTGGTTCAGTGCTGGGTGGGCACTGGGCAGCAGTTCCAAGGCTGGGAATACCCTGCCTCATATATACTTTAGTTCTATGTGCACTGCAGTGCACACAGACAGACACATTCCGTGCATTGCCAGGCAGACAGTGAGGCAGTGGGCATTGTAAACAGAGTGAACATTGCCCTTCAGCGAGTCTGTTACATTTGCTATTTTTAAACAGACTTAAAAGCATTCTCCTTGAGTGGTTCAGTGCTGGGTGGGCACTGGGCAGCAGTTCCAGGGCTGGGAATACCCTGCCTCATATATACTTTAGTTCTATGTGCACTGCAGTGCACACAGACAGACACATTCCGTGCATTGCCAGGCAGACAGTGAGGCAGTGGGCATTGTAAACAGAGTGAACATTGCCCTTCAGCGAGTCTGTTACATTTGCTATTTTTAAACAGACTTAAAAGCATTCTCCTTGAGTGGTTCAGTGCTGGGTGGGCACTGGGCAGCAGTTCCAGGGCTGGGAATACCCTGCCTCATATATACTTTAGTTCTATGTGCACTGCAGTGCACACAGACAGACACATTCCGTGCATTGCCAGGCAGACAGTGAGGCAGTGGGCATTGTAAACAGAGTGAACATTGCCCTTCAGCGAGTCTGTTACATTTGCTATTTTTAAACAGACTTAAAAGCATTCTCCTTGAGTGGTTCAGTGCTGGGTGGGCACTGGGCAGCAGTTCCAGGGCTGGGAATACCCTGCGTCATATATACGTTAGTTCTATGTGCACTGCAGTGCACACAGACAGACACATTCCGTGCATTGCCAGGCAGACAGTGAGGCAGTGGGCATTGTAAACAGAGTGAACATTGCCCTTCAGCGAGTCTGTTACATTTGCTATTTTTAAACAGACTTAAAAGCATTCTCCTTGAGTGGTTCAGTGCTGGGTGGGCACTGGGCAGCAGTTCCAGGGCTGGGAATACCCTGCCTCATATATACTTTAGTTCTATGTGCACTGCAGTGCACACAGACAGACACATTCCGTGCATTGCCAGGCAGACAGTGAGGCAGTGGGCATTGTAAACAGAGTGAACATTGCCCTTCAGCGAGTCTGTTACATTTGCTATTTTTAAACAGACTTAAAAGCATTCTCCTTGAGTGGTTCAGTGCTGGGTGGGCACTGGGCAGCAGTTCCAGGGCTGGGAATACCCTGCCTCATATATACTTTAGTTCTATGTGCACTGCAGTGCACACAGACAGACACATTCCGTGCATTGCCAGGCAGACAGTGAGGCAGTGGGCATTGTAAACAGAGTGAACATTGCCCTTCAGCGAGTCTGTTACATTTGCTATTTTTAAACAGACTTAAAAGCATTCTCCTTGAGTGGTTCAGTGCTGGGTGGGCACTGGGCAGCAGTTCCAGGGCTGGGAATACCCTGCCTCATATATACTTTAGTTCTATGTGCACTGCAGTGCACACAGACAGACACATTCCGTGCATTGCCAGGCAGACAGTGAGGCAGTGGGCATTGTAAACAGAGTGAACATTGCCCTTCAGCGAGTCTGTTACATTTGCTATTTTTAAACAGACTTAACCGCATTGTCCTTGAGTGGTTCAGTGCTGGGTGGGCAGCAGTTCCAGGGCTGGGAGTACCCTGCCTCATATCTACTGAAAAGGAAGCTTGTTCTCTGTGCACTCACTGCACACACACAGACACATTCCGTGCATTGCCAGGCAGGCAGTGAGGCAGTGGGCATTGTAAACAGAGTGAACACATTCTCCTTCAGTGGTTCAGTGCTGGGTGGGCAGCAGTTCCAGTGCTGGGAGTACCCTGCCTCATATCTACTTTAGTTCTATGTGCACTGCAGTGCACACAGACAGACACATTCCGTGCATTGCCAGGCAGGCAGTGAGGCAGTGGGCATTGTAAACAGAGTGAACATTGCCCTTCAGCGAGTCTGTTACATTTGCTATTTTTAAACAGACTTAACCGCATTGTCCTTGAGTAGTTCAGTGCTGGGTGGGCAGCAGTTCCAGGGCTGGGAGTACCCTGCCTCATATCTACTGAAAAGGAAGCTTGTTCTCTGTGCACTCACTGCACACACACAGACAGACACATTCCGTGCATTGCCAGGCAGGCAGTGGGCATAAACAGAGTGAAGATTGGCCTTCAGCGAGTCTGTTCAATCTGCTATTTTTAAACAGACTTAACCGCATTGTCCTTGACTTGGTCCGTTCATTTTGTTATTTTAACAGACTGAGCATTCTTCTTGAGTGGGTCTGTTAATTTAGTTATTTAAACTGACCGAACATTATTATTGTGGGACAGTGGGCAGTGTTACCACTAGTACTCATTGACATTAAATCCATAATGTCAGGGAAAGGGAGATGCAAGCGACTTAGTGGGAATGGCAGCGGAGGCACCGCAAAAGACACCAGCGCAACACCACCAGTACAGGTAAAAAGGCAACTGTCGCAATCAAACGTCTTTGTAGGGGATGGCAGTTCCATGGCAAAAAAAAAGAAATCAGACCATGAAACTTTGCAATCGCCAGCACCTGTTTCTGGCACTGTAGTTTTGGAGGAGAGTGAAGAGGAGGCAGAGTCTAGCCAGACAAAAGTTACACACCCAAGAGCAGCCAGGGGACAGAAGTGTCCTGCAAAACTTTGCGGTGACAAGGTAGCGCTGGCACTGTTAGCTTCTGATTCAGAAGAAGAATCTTCTTGGATGGGATTCTCATCAGAAACGGAAGATGTTATACCTGAGCAATCTTCGGTAGAATTGTCAGTTAGTCCTGTTTTAGCCTCCACCTCCAGAAATCTGCGGCAGGGGAGACATTCCACTGATATCGAGGAGGAGGAAGAGCTGTCAGAAGGGAGACAGAGGGTGACTGTTGCCCCTGCTGGCATTGCTTCGCCGGGTGCAGTGGGTGCACCACCCACACCCAGTAGTACCTCAACTCCAGTGCCACCATCCACCCCCAGGGCGGGAAAGAGAGGAGGATCACAAAAGAAATCTGCGATCTGGGCACATTTTAAAGTGACAGAAGACCCGCGTTATGCTCGGTGTAATTACTGTGCCAGGGATATTAGCAGAGGCAAGCAACTGGGACATCTGTCAAATTTTGGCATGGAGTATCATGTTAAGAGGCAACACCCAACAAGATTACTGCCATCTGGGGATGGTAGCATTTTCCGTCAGGGGACCCCTTCCCCTTCCAACCAGGGTGCAGTGGTAGGAAAGCAGCAGAGTCAGCCCACGCCCTCATACCCTTCTAGCAGTCAGGCGGCAGGCCAGAAACCCACTGACATGTGGGAGAAGCGACAATGCACCATGGAGGAAATGGGGTGGAGTGCGGTAACGCTATCCCGGGGTAGGAGGCAGGCAGCCGCAAAAGTAGTAACCAGGAGCATTGGGGAAATGATTGCCCTTGATGACCAGCCCCTGCAGTTAGTTGAGAATGTGGGTTTCAAACGTTTCTTGAAGGTCGTACTTCCAAATTACAAAGTCCCCTCCAGAACCACATTTAGTAGAAAGGTCATCCCCAGCCTGTACAAGCACTGTGTCAGTCGCGTGCAAGCACTGCTAGGTAAGGCAGACGGAAGAGTGCATTTCACCTGCGATATCTGGACCGCCATGAATGCTGCACACTCTTACCTCTCTCTGACAGCACACTGGTGGGACATGGCAGAGGCAGGGGCAGCCAGCAGCTCTATTACTGAACAAGCATCAGGGTGGAGGTGGGCTTTACTGAACACCCACCTGACGGACCATGCCCATACCGCTGCCAATATTCTAGCATGCATCAGAAAGATGCTGGCGAGCTGGAAAGTACACCAGCGAGACAGTAAAACGCGGGCAGGCTTTTTGTCACAGACAACGGTGCAAACATGGTTAAGGCAATAAGCGATGGGCGGTTTTAAGAACATCCGATGTTTTGCACACACTCTGCATCTGGTAGTGAAGTCAGGTTTGGGCTTGGAGTCCAAGGACAAGGAGACTGAATACCTGCGTAGGTTAATACAGAAGTGCAGGAACATAGCAGCACACTTCCACAGAAGTGTCAGGGCGGGGCAGGTTCTCCGAGAAAATCAGACTGCTTTGGATATGCCCGAGAAGCGTCTCATTCAAGACGTTCCCACCCGGTGGAATTCCACCTTTATGATGCTGGAGAGGTTATTGGAGCTGCAGACACCCCTTCATGAACTTTCTGGTACAATAGACATAGGTGTACAGAATCCCCTAGGGCATCACGATTGGTTAGTCATGAGTCAGCTGGTAAAAATCCTGCAGCCCTTCAAGGACGTCACGGAGGAGCTGAGTTCCAGAAGTTCCACCTTGGCTGACATCATCCCTATAGTGAAATTCCTGGATGACCATTTGGAAGGCATTAAACGGCAAGAGGGAATGACTGCTGAGGTGCTGCAGTGTGTGGACGTTTTGCAGCAGCAGGTGAAAGACAGATTAAGGCCTTTAACAGAGGACAGCACATACATGCTCGCCTCTGTCTGTGATCCCCGTGTGAAAGGTAAAATCGCCCTACAGACCAATTGTCTGTCATTTGTGAAGGAGCTGTTGTTAGCACAGGTCCGTGAACAGGAGCACCATAGGCGGAGACAGATTAGGCTTGAAGCACAGGTGCAAACAGCAGGCACGTCACAGAGTTGTGCTGCTGCTAGCCCTGGCAGGAGAAGGACTGTGTCAGTGACAGATACTATTACTAGTGCCTCCACCTCAACGTCAGAACGCCCAGGCATGTTGGCCATAAAGATACATCAGTAGTGCAACAGGCGAGAGAGAAAGTAACTGGATTGAGTGACTCTCAGCCCTCCCAAGCACAGGAGGAGACAGCAGCAGAGCTGTCAGTGAAACGGTATCTCTCAGAGCCGATAGAGAATACGCAGACAGATCCGCTGGCATATTGGGCACACAAGTCCACTGTCTGGCCACACCTAGCCAAAAGTGGCTGAAGGATATCTGTCATGTCCACCAACAAGTGTGCCCAGTGAACGTGTTTTTTCAATGACAGGGGATATCATGAGCCCTCACCGCTCAAGGCTTTCACCGGTCTTGATGGAAATGCTAGTGTTTTTGAAAGTAAACCTGCCATTGCTTGGCTTTCCCGATTTTCCTTGTGAATGGCAAGATGAATAAAAGCTATTGAAAGGAGCCTTGCAGCAGTTCCAATTGCCTCCTATGCTCAAGATAATGTAAGCAGTAAGCACTGCAGCACATGTTCTTGACATGAATCGCTGTGTCTGACCGGCATCTACTGTGCAGCCCTAGTGTTCCCACAAGTGTTTTAACTCCGTTGCTGTTCCTGCCTGTACCTCCAGGCATTGTGTTCCTAGCTGGGCAGTTCCATTTGGTTATTTTAAACAGACTGAGCATTGTCCTTCAGAGTGGGTCTGTTGATATTGCTATTTTAAACAGACTGAGCATTGACCTTCAGAGTGGGTCCGTTAATTTTCTTATTTTAAACAGACTGAGCATAGTCCTTGAGTGGGTCCGTTAATTTTGTTCTTTTAAACAGACTGAGCATGGTCCTTCAGAGTGGGTCCGTTAATTTTCTTATTTTAAACAGACTGAGCTTTCTTCTTCAAGGCCGAAGTGGAGAAGGGTTCCATGTGAACAGCAGTTCAACATGGGTCAGCCGGTCCTAACAGATAGGCGAGCGCCGTTCGGAAGGGACGGGCGATGGCCTCCGTCGTCCTCGGCTGATCGAAAGGGAATCGGGTTCAGATCCACGAACCCGGAGTGGTGGAGAATCGGCGCTGGGCTCTTCCCTCTTCACTCGCCGTTACTGAGGGAATCCTGGTCAGTTTCTTTTCCTATGCGACTTGTGTCCCTAGCTGGGATTGACCTCTGTCCTCCAATGATGTGCCTGTTCCTCCAGGCCTTGTGTTCCCACAAGTGTTTTAACTCCGTTGCTGTTCCTGCCTGTACCTCCAGGCATTGTGTTTCTACTGGTGTTTTAACTCCATTGCTGTGCCTGCCTGTCCCTCCAGGCCTTGTGTCCCTAGCCGGGATTGACCTCTGTCCACCAATGATGTGCCTGTTCCTCCAGGCCTTGTGTTCCCACAAGTGTTTTAACTCCGTTGCTGTTCCTGCCTGTACCTCCAGGCATTGTGTTTCTACTGGTGTTTTAACTCCATTGCTGTGCCTGCCTGTCCCTCCAGGCCTTGTGTCCCTAGCCGGGATGGAACCTCTGTCCACCAATGATGTGCCTGTTCCTCCAGGCCTTGTGTTCCCACAAGTGTTTTAAACTCCGTTGCTGTTCCTGCCTGTACCTCCAGGCATTGTGTTTCTACTGGTGTTTTAACTCCATTGCTGTGCCTGCCTGTCCCTCCAGGCCTTGTGTCCCTAGCCGGGATTGACCTCTGTCCACCAATGATGTGCCTGTTCCTCCAGGCCTTGTGTCCCTAGCTGGGCAGTTCCATTTTGTTATTTTAAACAGACTGAGCATTGTCCTTCAGAGTGGGTCTGTTGATATTGCTATTTTAAACAGACTGAGCATTGACCTTCAGAGTGGGTCCGTTAATTGTGTTCTTTAAACAGACTGAGCATAGTCCTTGAGTGGGTCCGTTAATTTTGTTCTTTTAAACAGACTGAGCATTCTTCTTCAAGGCCGAAGTGGAGAAGGGTTCCATGTGAACAGCAGTTCAACATGGGTCAGCCCGGTCCTAACAGATAGGCGAGCGCCGTTCGGAAGGGACGGGCGATGGCCTCCGTCGTCCTCGGCCGATCGAAAGGGAGTCGGGTTCAGATCCCCGAACCCGGAGTGGCGGAGATTCGGCGCTGGGCTCTTCCCTCTTCACTCGCCGTTACTGAGGGAATCCTGGTTAGTTTCTTTTCCTACGCTGCTTGTGTCCCTAGCTGGGATTGACATCTGTCCTCAAATGATGTGCCTGTTCATCCAGACCTTGTGTTCCCACGCGTATTCTTATTTCTGAGAGATTTTCCGATTCCTTTGTCATCAGCTAAAGTGCATAAGATGCGTTGATGAATAGTTTTGAAGATGACACATATGGCTTTATAGATGATACGGAAGTGGACGGGTAGCCAATGTAACTCTTTCAGAATGGGAGATATGTGGTCTCTCTTTCTTGCGCCTGTTAGTAATCGGGCTGCTGAATTTTGAACCATCTGTAGTGGTTTGGAATAGGATGAGGGCAGACCTAGCAATAGGGAACTGCAGTAGTCTAATTTCGCAAAAATGACTGCTTGGATGATCGTTCTGAAGTCTTGAGCATGGAAAAGAGGTCTTATCCTCTTCCGAACCTGGAGTTTATAGAAGCAGTCTTTGGTTGTTTTGTTGATATGTGCCTTGAAGTTTAGCCGGTTGTCTATTATCACTCCTAAGTCTGTAACTTGTGTGGTAGGTAGGTTGGTGGGAAGAGTAGTGTGTTGGAGATATTGTTTTCAGGAGAGATGAGTAGGATTTCTGTCTTGGATGAGTTTAAGATGAGGTGTAGGTTGTTTACTACTTGTTTGATTTTCTGGTGGCATGTTTCCCAGTAGTCAAGAGTTTTAGAGTATGTGTCTTTGATATGGATGATGATTTCAATATCATCTGCGTAAAGGAAGTACTTTAGATTGAGGTCGGTAAGAAGTTGGCAGAGAGGAAGAAGATAGATATTAAATAGGGTTGGAGATAATCAAGAACCTTGAGGGACTCCTATGACAGAGTCAAATCTTGAGGATTCCTTGTTTTGGAGTTTAACTTTGTAACCTCTTGTTATTGAGAAACGTTTTGAA